>NC_142734.1:871362-1043862 GCF_051943395.1 Hippocampus bargibanti | reverse complement strand
AGAGTGTGCCTGAGGCGCCACCTTGCATTTTACTACTTGCCTAAGGCTTCCTCATTTTTATACTGCCAGTGTGTTTGTCAATGTGTGTGTGTGTGTGTGTGTTTGTGTCAATCTCCTTCCTCTCTGTCACGGTTTGCAAGGTGGTGATGGTTGTGGATCCCAAAAGAGCAGGCAGGAGGGAGCAGCAGGATGTATTTGACAAATTGTATTGAAATAAAGTCAGCAGAAAGTAAATCTAAAACGTCAAAGTCACCTGAACAGAATAGTACAAAGTATCAAAGAAAACCAAGAGTAAAAGTCTGCCAAGCTGAAACAAACGTGACAGGGTGCAGCAAACATATGCACAGCATACAATGACCCGACACCGCATGGTCGTGCCGGGAGTCCTTATAACTGCCACTGATAAAGAAGGCCCACAGCACTACCCGTTGGTCACCAACCAGAACGTGACAGTCTGCCACTGATCGGAACGACCAGCACCTGTGCAGGTGCGGGCGGGGCCGACAGCGCCACCCGTTGGTCGCCAACCAGCTCGTGACACCAACTCCAACCAGACTCCTTCAAGCATCGTGCTCAAAATGAATTCCTCCTTGAATGAAGTTTCCCTTTTGGACATCTCCGCTTGCCTCGCAGCTGATGTAGTCATCAGTCTGCCGCGCTACATTTTGCACGTGTGTTTTTATTTGAGACGCACAAGTTATGTCTCAGTCTGGGATGCGGCATCAAAATATCATTCTCAGTTTCAAAGAAAGCGGAACCAGATGTTGGCAATAAGAACCTTTTGGATATCAGTGGAAATACGCTATTGGAAGTCTTATGAGGTGGTGGTTGACATGTTTGTTCATGATTCAGTCTTGTTCGCAGCTTGACGAAAAAACAAAAAGATGGCGTTGCGGAAAAAAAAAGCCGCAGCCGCTTGGACAAAGTCCGTTGAGTGAAGCGGCGGCCTTGCTCGGTCTTGCGTGTAATTCGAGGTCGAGGCGTATTTCTATTGTGCCACATTTGCTATTTCTGTAGGATAAAATGTGCAGTAGATGCATACAAGTGGCTCCCAGCCAGCACTGTTTTTGATTTGGGAGGAATGTCAGTGCCATTTGACTGTCATCACACTACAGCTCTGGGGCGGTCATGGGCAGCATCTTAACAGCCCCACAACATGCGCCGATACGTATGTGGATTTGTCGCGGCTTGGAATTGAAGCGGATTTACCTGTGAAAATCTCATTTCGTCAATGGATTCTACAGCTTCGTGTTTGTGTTCAACATTTAGCTTGTAGCAGACGTGCACATTTCACCATGGCGTTCTTGATCCACTGGTGAAGAGGAGGCTTTGATCCTCTCCTCTTTCATCTAGAACCGCTTCATACAACAACGAGGGTGCAGAAAGTCCTTAAGATTGAATGACTGTGTCTTTGTGTTGTCATATTAGTTTGTTGTTTTGACTTCAAGATGGTTCCACAAGAGTGGCTGAATTTCCAATAGCTCCTGTATTTTGTTTTTCTACTTCTTCCTTTCCTTCCCCTTCCTCTTCCTTTCATTACTTTGCTGCAGTGGAATGTCAACGTCTCCACTGCGAGAGTAATAAAGGCTAATCCAAACCAATCCAGAGATTTGTTTGTTTGGAAATGTAATCCTCATCCAGTCTTCGCTAGTCATGTTCTCCTTGTAGTTTTACAGTCAGGCTTTTACTCGAAGCTACTCGCTTCTTGTACTTTATGAGGAGTTAGCGATATCTATTCTGTGTGTGTGTTTATGTCATCATGTGACATGTCGTTTGATCAACTAGAATGTAAGATACTACCGGTGGAATTTCAAATCCCTCATCAGAAACATGAGCTGTCTGCAAGATGGACAACATTTGCTAAAAATGAAAAGAAAAGAAACAGGTTAAATATTATACATGCAAGGCTCGAGTAACCACAGGAAGGAATTGATTTATTTGCGTTCATCCCTTCTGAATTTCAAACTGCGACCACATGCAACGCTTTTTATGATGCAGTCTTCACATCCTGAGTGCGTTTATGATGTCAGGTTACGCTGTTGCCAAGAACGTTTGTCTGGGCATGTTTCAAAGCTCGACACTGTTGGCCCCATACCGATTCCTGCCTCCAGTTAACGGTTGAACGGTGACTCAAAACGAGATAGTGTCTGGATTAGCATCGCATCTCCCAAATTCAGTGGCAACATTGAACTCTTGTACAGTGACCTTGGCTGACGAACTTTTCAGTTTACGAACGTTACATTGATAAAAAATTTACCTTGGCATACGAACTTTTTTCATAAACGGAGCTGCCTCAATGAGTGATGTGTCGTTCGCGAACGAGGCCGTTCTTCTAACGACAAAATGGCAGACGACTGTTTTTGTCCTCTATTCCCTGCCCCCAGTCTTTGGTTAAAGCCACGTGATTTGTCAAGAACGCAGCAGTGAGGGGGTGGTTTAAACATTAAAGAGACATGCAGATGACAGGGAAAGAGTTTCAACTTTGATAGCTCCACAAACAACCCGCACAAGCCATCTGTACACTTGATGCAAAAAGTTATCAACCCAGCGAAACAGAACACAATTGATGAGGAACTAGATAAAATTATCACAGAGAAAGCATCTACAAGGGATCATTCCCCAAGATGGTGAAAGCAGAAGGCTACGTTCCTCATCAAGTGTTTAATGCTGATGAAAGCGGCCACTCCATTCCATCAAGTCATCACCGACTATCACAACGGTAAATAAAAGGACTTTATTATACTGTACATTTTATTTCTTTAATTATAATACCATAGCACATTTATTATACATATTTATTATATACATTATACATAAAATAAGGTATATTTTGTGTAGCTTTAACACTTAGAAAGTAGAAAATTACGTTTTATGGGGATCTTGGAATGGATTATTCTCATTTTAATGGTTTCCTATGGGAAATTCATTTTTGGGAGACACACTTTTCGCCTTACACACTCTGTCTGGGACCCAGTTAAGTTCGTAAGCCAAGGTATCACTGTAACAACTTTTAGCACACCATAGGAGGTATCCTGAGACATATCAATGGAAATTCCCACAAAAGGCAGAGAGCCCCACCATTCTTGTTAAAGTTGACTAAATGGTGAGTGAATAATGTTTCTTTGGTGAAATCATTTAGATTTCACTCATATTTCATTCCATCTCCATCCACGCTGCCAATGCGTTGAATTCCAGTCATGTGAAAAAAAGCTCCTACTCAAAATTGAAACCAGGAGCACAGACACGGAGAACTTCGAGAGTCACGTCCATCAACGGAACATCAGCATGGAAAAGACAAATCAGACATTTGTTTGGTGGAATTTAGGATTTGCAATAATCCTTCTTTCCAACACTCATGACTCTTCACTTCTGGTTTGATCTATTCATTTAGCGGAAAGTTGGCTTCTTTTGTTTTTGGGAGATATAATGACAGGAGAGAAGAAGGTACAGTGATTCCTTGGCTTGTAGGTGGTTTCTCGATATTTTAACCTTCCAGTCTCCACTCTGCTTTTAAACTATCAAAGTTGAAACAAGTCCAAATGTCACTGTTTTCTATCTATTTTCTCACCATTTCACTTTTGTTTTGTTTTGTTTCAAAGGTCTGTCGTCTCCCTTTCGTTTGTGTGTGTGTTCTCACTCTCTGTCATCTGCCTGACTCTTTAATGTTTACCCCTCCTCCCCTTACTGCTGCGTTCTTGACCAATCACGTGGCTTTAACCAAAGGCTGGGGGCGGGGAATAGAGGACAAAAAAAAATGTCGGCAGCCATTTTGTTCTTTGGAGAACGGCCTCACTCACGCTCTGTCTGGAACCCCCTCACCCACTGCTGTGTTCTTGACCAATCACGTTGCTTTAACCGACGACTGGGGGCGGGCAATAGAGGACCAAAACAAACCGGCTGCCGTTTTGTTGTTAGTCGAAGGGGCTTGTTCGCAAACGACACATCACTCATTGTGGCAACTCCGTGTGTATCCCGAAAAATAGTTTGTATGCCAAGGTAAAATGTTCATAAATTTAACGTTTGTAAACCGAAAAGTTCGTAAGCCAAGGAGTTCGTAAAGTATTGCTCCCAAAGATACACCTTTTTTTTGAAAGACTTATTGAGATTTCTAGTTGTTCTCACCATATCTATATGTTTCCTGTTGGGCACATCCATATTTTCAAGGCACAGTTTGGGTCGTCATACCTCAGTATCAAGTTTCCGTGTTTTGGGAGTGGGAGTTTGGTTATCCTCCCTCCTGTCTCGACTCTGGCAACACAACCTCTACATAGAATACATTTTATGAGCCCGAAAACCCATAAAGGCTGACATAAGCATTGCTCAAAAAGTCCACGGACTGATCTCCTATTTCTTAGCATGCCCATTTCGGATTCCTGTTCCTCTGTGCTCAAAGAGAATGGCTGTTTTCTAACAAACATCGCGTGGTTCCCATGAACTGTGAACAGGATCCTGTTGAGTAGAGAAGTAGTGACCTCCATTGACACCTTAACTGCCTGACATGCTAAACCAGAGGTTCTTAATGTGGGTTCCATCGGACCCGAGGGTTCGGTGAATCGGTCTCAGGGGTGGGATTCGACGGAGCCTCTGCCATACACACAAAAAAAAGCCCAAGTAGTGAATATTATTCTTTTTCGAACTCCTTTAGCGCCATTCACGAATGTATTCGGGAATTGAAATTATGACGTAGAGCGTTAAACATTAGAGAGACAGACAGACGACAGAGAGTGAGTGACAAAATGGATAGGAACAGTGATATTTGGACTCGTTTCAACTTTGATAGTTCAAAGGCAGACTGTAGACTGCAAGGTTAAAATATTCCATCAATTAGGCTCCACAAATAACCTGCACAAGCCATCTGTACACTTGATGCAAAAAGCTATCAACCCAGCTAAACAGAACACAATTGATGATGAACTAGATAAAATTATCGCAGAGAAAGCAACTACAAGGGATCATTCCTCAAGATGGTGAAAGAAGAAGGCTACGTTCCTCATCAAGTATTTCATACTGATGAAACCGGCCACTCGACCATCAAAAAGGTAAATAAAACCCCTTTATTATACAGTACAGTTTATTTCTTTAATTATAATACCATAGCACATTTATTATACATAAAATAAGGTATATTCTGTGTAGTTTTAAGGCTTAGAAAATTAGAAAGTAGAAAATGATGTTTTATGGGGACCTGGGAACGGATTATTCTCATTTTAGTGGTTTCCTATGCGAAATCTATTTTTGGGATACACAATTTTGGCCTTACACGCTCTGTCTGGGAACCAATTAAGTTCGTAAGCCAAGGTATCACTGTATTCCATTTTTTCGGAAAGATCTGTTTCTTGAACCAGAAGGCCATATCGCCATCTTGCCTCATTGCAGTCTGCCAAGCAACGCATGCACGTGATTTGCAAACGGCTGCAATCGATGACTTAAAGAATGTCAAATGATAAGTGTAACCAAGTGTACGTTCATATCCAATCCACGTCTTGTCTTTTGACTTTTGTATGCACGCCAGTCACTCAGTTGGTTGATCGCTGTGTCACGGTAAAGCACGCGAGTGAGTGAAAGATGCTGACAATCAAGACCAGACCGCCATCTTTGTCCTCCATTTCACTGGAACTTCTCTGTGCTTGCATCTCAATGTGTCAAGTCTGGTTAGCGTGATTTCTTTTCATTCGACCTTTGCACACAGTGACTGGCGTGCAACGACCACCATGTTCACTCTGGGCGGGATATCAAGAAGTGTGGGCCGTTGCATCGCTGCCGCCACGCTTCGTTCATTTTATCTCAAAGCGTATCTTTCGAGCTTCTGGTTTGTGTGTGTTTAGAAATAGTTTACTAGATTTGTTGTTCCTCATTCAATCATATACACGTAACCTGTCGTTCAAAGCTGGTGTGTTTCCATCAAAATTGAAACCAGTAAAGTCATTCCCAGCGATATTGTCCAAATATAGAGCATACTAGTGGCTGGCCATGGATTTCATCACTAGGCCTTCAGTAGTGCTATGTCTGAATCAATCCAGACTGAAAAAGTGTGGTGTAATGTACTACAAGTCCATTAGAGGGTACCATAACTGACCAACATTTCTTAACATTTTTTCTCTTTAAGTTCCTCGAGAAAATGTCTTTAACAGTAAATCTGTAACCAAATCCATTTCTTCTCGTCCTTCAGCCATTGTGGGTTGACAAAACTGCTATGAAATCAACACAATATATTTGCTTATGCAGCTCGCTACAGATACAGTATGCTATCTCTGGCTAGTATGCTCTTGTCAGAGTGTCTTGTGATCAGAGCGGTTTTCGTAAACTATGATTGGCTAGTGACTAGCCAATCATGTGATTGGCCAATCACATGATTGGCTAGTGACTAGCCAATCATGTGATTGGCCAATCATAATTTGCGAAAACTCTTGACGTTCGTAGCGCCTTCCGGCAGGCCTTGGGTTGCCAACTCGAACTCTGATTGGTTCGCGTCACTTCTTTGACTGTGTCGGACGTTTCGCTTCGTCAGCGAACTAAAATCTTTTGCTGGTAGTTTCGGCCCTATATCTCTATGCAGAGTCTGCAGAGTGGCGGTGCCAGACTCTGCTATGATTGGTGCCTGCTCTCAGGTTGGGGGGAGCAGAGGACTACTCCCTGCGGCTACACTGATTACTTCTATTGTCCTGACTATTGCCCCCACAGAGGCGCAACACAGCACAAGTCCTAAATTAGGCAACAGGAACCATAATAAATCTCTTTGTGCGGTTTGACCAGATTGGTGCAACAAGGTTAGCTTCTTCCAGCACCTCATTCTCGATTCTGTATTCATTTTTCCTTTCATCTTGTTTGCATTTTCAATAACGACTTCTCCTTTGCATTCAAGGGGATTTGGCACATTTGACTCAGCATTTTACCCATCTTTATTTATCTACTCTACTTTTGCTCTGGGAGCCTTGGGCTGAATGTCGGGGTATAAAGGGGAAAAACAAAAGCAGCCGAAACAAGGCAGGAATGTCATCCAGCTGAGTGAGTGAGGCCAGGGCATCCAAAGTGCATCTATCTTTGAAGTTGCCCTTGACACTTTTGAAGCCCGGATGCTCGCTGGCACAAGCAGTCAAGCGCCATCATCTTTCATTATTATGATGTGAGAATCACACAAACCAATCATTCAACCTTTATTTTAGGGCTATGATCCCCTTTGTCAAAGCAATTCAACTCTTCAAAATACTTCCTGCAACTTTGTGCACAAGCACACACACATGCAGACACACGCACACAGACACCCACAAAGACAGACAGATGACAGGTAGACAGACAACAAATTGACAAACAAACAGACTGAAAGACAGGCAGGCAGACAGACAGGCATACAGATAAACCGACAGACAACCATATTTTTCTCTGGAAATACATGGAACCTTCTTTCACCATCTTGAGGAATGATCCCTTGGAGGTGCTTTCTCTGCCATAATTTTACCTAGTTCCTCATCAATTGTGTTCTGTTTAGCTGGGTTGATAGCTTTTTGTATTAAATGTACAGATGGCTTGTGCGGGTTATTTGTGGAGCCTGATTGCTGGGAATTTTAACCTTGCAGTCTACACTCTGCTTTTGAACTATCAAAGTTGAAACGAGTCCAAATGTCACTGTTTTCTATCGATTTTATCACTTTCTCTCTGTGGTCTGCCTGTCTCTTTGTTTAACCCCCCCCCCCCCTCACTGCTGAGTTCTTGACCAATTACATGGCTTTAACCGAAGACTGGGGGCGGGGAATAGAGGACAAACACAGTCGGCTCACATTTTCTTGGTAGGAAAACGGGCTCGTTCACCAACGACACATTGTGGCGCTCCGTGTGTATCCCGAAAAAGAATTTGTCTGCCAAGGTAAAACTTTCATAAATGCAACGTTCGTAAACCGAAAGGTTCGTGAGCCAAGCGGTTCGTAAACTGAGGGGAGTGCGCCTTATACACCGGAAAATGCAGTCAACATGTCATCACTTGATCAATGCTTGATTGATCAAGTGTTGCATCTTTTAGCCTGAAAAGCGCTTTTTGCTTGGTTTATGATGGAAAATACTCACTTCCTGTTTAGAAAAGATCAATAATTTGAGGACTTATTCGCGGGCCACGATAAGATGACACTCAGCGGGTAGTGCGAGGTGCCTGTAAAGATGCCCTGTGTTCCTGTGACTGACAGCTTACAAGGCCCCATTAGATTTTATTTTCAAAAGGCCATGTCCAATCAAAGTGTCAAGCGCAGTGTGAAGGGGAGGGTCAAACAGGCACACGTGTCATTTTTACCTTCCTGATTGACAAGTAACACGCTCCCATTAGCTCTTGTGTCACTCACAGGTTGTTGTTGTTGTTTGTCTGCCTGAAATATCACTTAGCCCCTGTTGCTTAGCAACCGCAACAGCCATTTGGGGTGACTGTTGCTCGGCCTTCAAAGGCAAATGGCGCCAAAGTGTTGCTAAAGCCCTCTTGAATAGGATCCTTTTAGGATGTAATGAGATGCTAAGGGCGCAGCTAATCCCTATTCTTCTGCCTAAATCAGCTGTTTAACCAAAGGGGCATGAATATATGTTGGCCAAATGGCTTTTCACTCTGCTCTGGAAGTAATCCCTTCTCTTCAAAGCTTCAGTGGGAGAATCGACATTGATACCCACTCTTTTTTTTGGACTCTAACCATCAATGTGTTGTCTATGCTTCTTTTCCTGTGAAGGATCACAGGGAGGCCCGTTTGCATAAAACAGGATGCGTCGTGCCGTTTTTTGGAAGTTCATTTACATGATAATGACATTTTGGAACTTGAAAAGGAAAATGGGGCTCAATGGGAAGTTTTAGGTCAGACAAAAGTATACATTTTTTTCCAAACAAACAAATAACTTCAATACATATTGATTGATTGATACTTATCATAGAGGCTTCGTCAGCGATCTGAAATGTTTTGCTGGTAGTTTTGGCCCTATATATATCTCTACTGTCCAGACGTGGCAGTCTCAGACTCTGCTATGATATTGTCATAGTGTCAGACTCTGCTCTCAAATTGGGGGAAGCAGAGGACTACTCCCTGCGGCTCCACTGATTACCTCTATTGTCCTTACTGATTACTTCTATTGTCCTGCCTGCACTTTCTCCGGTATCACCTCATCAGTATTACTAATCCTATTTTGCCTAAGCAGTCTGTTGTACGAACGATCCAGTACGAACAATAAGTCGTTTATTGTGTTTTAAGTTGTGAAAAATGGAGCAGGCAACTTTTCAGAGTTGCCTGCCTTGGTGTCCGGTAACATTTTGTCATGAGTTTCACACACTGCTTCATACTTTGCAACAATGGTCTTTTTTTGCGGTTAGTCGTCTTATTGTGCTCCAAGTTATGAAAAGTGGGGTAGGCAACTTTATGGCCGGGCAGGCAACTTTTCAGAGTTGTCTGCCCTGCTGTCCGCTAACTTTTTATCATGAGTTTCAGACACTGCTTTATCCTTTGCAACAATGTTTTTTTTTTGCGATTCGTCGTCTTATTGTGTTTGAAGTTGTGAAAAATGGGGCAGGCAACTTTATGGCCGGGCAGGCTACTTTACAGAGTTGTCTGCCCTGCTTTCCACCATAACTTTTTATCATGAGTTTCAGACACTGGTTACATGCTGATTTTTTTTTCTCTTCAACACAATATAGGAAATAAAAAGGAGTGGGGGAGCTGGAAGAAGAAAAAAAGGACAACTTTCATACGGAATGGGAGGAGGACTTTTTTTCACGATGACGTCTCGTCTGCCAGTCAACAGAGTAAATTCAGGTAATGGCAATTCACATCATTATATTATGTTGTTGCAACATATGCGGTCATACATCAACATAATTTGCAAGAATCCTCAAGATAATTCTCCATTGATGTAATGTGAGCGTTACAAAAGTGTAAATTAGAAGTACAGCGATACCTCGGTTTACGAACCCCTTGGCTTACGAACTTTTCGGTTTATGAACGTTAAATTTATGAAAATGTTACCTTGGCATACAGACTAATTTTCGGGATACACACGGAGCTGCCACAATGAGGGATGTGTTGTTCGCGAACGAGCCCGTTCCTCTAAAAAGAAAATGGCAGCCGACTTTCTTTTGGTCCTCTATTCCCCACATAAAATAAGGTATATTTTGCGTAGTTTAAAGGCTTAGAAAATTAGAAATCAGAAAATGATGTTTAATGGGGACCTGGGAACGGATTATTCTCATTTTAATGGTTTCCTATGGGAAATAATTTTTGGGGATACACACATTTTGCCTTACACACTCTGTCTGGGAACCAATTAAGTTCGTAAGCCAAGGTATCACTGTAAATAAAATCAAAAAGGCTTTCAGTGTTTATTTATACATTCAATGAGTATAAAAATGTATTTTGCTTTTTCCAATTTCTTTTGTTTTACCTTACACATTATTGTGAGTATTGTGTTCAAAATCGGGAGGCGGTCAACCAAATCATGTCTGTAAATTTTCCTTCCATTTCGATCACCATGTAACAGCCATCCACACTCTTGACAATTCAAGCAATGTCCTCAATGGCTGGGGCAGGAAAAGCCACGGAGGGGAAGAATCCGTGTATTCTTTAACATGAAGGCAAAGTAGGGGGATCAGAAGGATCAGAGAGCCAATGCTCACACAACCCAAAAAAATAGGATCAACTGTGAAATGTGTCCAGGTCAGAGGTCGACTTCAGACCCGTCTTGTGCATCGTGTTTGTTGGGATCTACTACGGGGGCTGCGGAGGAAATGAGGTTAGGGGTAACGGGGGTGTTTATCCCCTTGAAACTCACTTCACAGTTCGCACACTGGGGTGCCTACAAGTGGGGAAACGGAGGGTGTGTGTGTGTGGGGGGGCGGGTGGGGGGTACCCGCATTATTCTATCTGAGTTAAAGCATTGGCAATGTTTACAGATGTCTTGGTGAATCTTAATCATGTTTGGCTGCTTCCGCACGAGTTTTCAGATAACATTAAAGGACAACCGACACCATTTTTTGTTTTCAAAACACGCAGGCTGATATTTTTAGTCAAATGCAAAACACCAATAAAAATGACTTCAAGTGTCCCAAAACTACCACAAAATGAGCTCAAAACTGGCGTGATTCAAAAAGTCCCGTCTCCTTGTTCGTGACGTGACGCCAGGAAACTCCTTCACAAACTGCCTTGCTCCAGAATCAAAATAATGGCTTCAGAGAGTTCAGATTCATAAAAAGATCCTTTCTTGTTATTTATCCAGTCATGAATATGACTCAAATAGTTCTGAAGAGGAAAGCATACATGTTTGCAATCGATTCAAGAAGTCCTTCCGTATCAATTCGAGCCGTCAAGACTCCAATGTAGCGGCCAGAAAATGCACAAGATGGCGCCCCAGCTCCGTTGAAAATGGGCTGATTTGTCCGCTGGGAATTTGTGTCAACTTCTTTATTCGTGTTACCATGGCGTTATTTATGTAGTTTTCCTTCGAATTTCGCAATCATTTTTCGCGTTTTCAGATCAAACAAAGTACCCAAAATGCATTGTGTGTCAGGGGCATGCCCTTCATGATGTCACGTCAGGCATCATCATCAACCCGAAAACAAGACTTTCTGAATATTCAGCGTGAGTCTTAGAACGCAAAATATCGCTATATGCGGTGGAATCTTTGTCAAATAGTAGAAGTCATTTGAAGTGTGTTTGCATGCATATGGCCCTGAAAATAGAGTCATGCAGAAACAATGCTTTGAAAAATATATGCTCCATGCTTGGAGTGACATACATGACCCAAGAATGTAGACCACACGCCCACATAAAAATATGATCTATATCCACGTAACCTCAACAACAACACCAAAACAGCAGCATTGTTTAGAAAATAAGTGGTGGATGTTGAAAAATAGCCTGCTTCCGTTGTCAACGTGCACTGCAAACTCGTACTTTGCTCATCTTGACGCATATTCAAGTGGACTTTCATTTGATGTTTGGCATCATTCGGTGTTTGTTGTGTTGCTTTTGCTGAAAGCTTCGCTTGTCACACTCTTCGGTGTCTCACTTCCCAAATTTTCTTGGAAGCAGAGCCGCTGCGACGTTGCCAAGTGAACTGGATTGAAAGGAGTTTAAGATCCTTCTGGATGACATGGATGTTCACACTGCAGAAAAGCCAGAATTCATGTTGGAGAGCATCTTTGGCCCTCGTGCCTCTCCAACAAAGAATATTTACAATTATATTAACCTTTTTCCGCACTGCCAGGTGTTTTGATTGCACCCATTTTCCAACCGTACATGCAAGAATGCTATTGATTGGGCTTTTTGATTGGAAGCTAACCAGGAGTGTTCTCAGTAGTAGCATTGGAAAGACAAGACTGCATCACTTGAAATAAAACCGTTTGTGTCGAAGAAAGGTATAAATAGGCTCCACAAATAACCCGCACAAGCCATCTGTACACTTGATGCAAAAAGCTATCAAACAGAACACAATTGATGAGGAACTAGGTAAAATTATCGCAGAGAAAGCCCCTACAAGGGATCTTTCCTCAAGATGGTGAAAGAAGGTTATGTTCCTCATCAAGTGTTTCATGCTGAGGAAAGCGGCCACTCCATTCCATCAAGCCATCAACAACCATCATAAAGGCAAATAAAACCACTTTATTATGCAGTATAGTTTATTTCTTTAATTATGATACCATAGCACATTTATTATACATAAAATAATTTATATTTTGTGTAACTTAGAAAATTATACAGTAGAAAATTATATTTTATGGGGAC
The DNA here is from genome assembly GCF_051943395.1 of Hippocampus bargibanti. Classification (NCBI taxonomy): domain Eukaryota; kingdom Metazoa; phylum Chordata; class Actinopteri; order Syngnathiformes; family Syngnathidae; genus Hippocampus; species Hippocampus bargibanti. The sequence goes on along the minus strand of NC_142734.1, from coordinate 1,031,128 downwards.
CTGGGAACGGATTATTCTCATTTTAATGGTTTCCAATGGGAAATGAATTTTTGGGATCCACACTTTTTGCCTTACACACTCTGTCTTGAAACCAATTAAATTCGTAAGCCAAGGTATCACTTTATATGGCTTGCGATAATATTATTCAACCTGACTGAAATGAACACTCATTAGCAGCGTGTGCTCATAAAAAAAAAAAAAAACAAGCCTCAAGACGTGTACTCCGCATCAACTGCTAATTAACAAATCAATAAAAGAGAAAGGAGGAAAAAATGAGCTTTGGAATAATGCTTTTTTTTTATTTCCATGCATGTACAAACCGCACACTAAGTGGGATAATAATAAACTGACCCCAGGAGGCAATGTCATTAAATTATAATCAGCGCGGATTAATTAATCTATAATATTTATTCCTATTATGGCGTCGCAAGAAGGAGGTGCGCCTCTTGAAAAAAAAAAAAGGTCTGCCGCTCTTTGTCGCCGTGAAAAGCGGCGCTCGGGGGAGGGGGGGCGACATGGCCCCCTCTTGACAACGTAGGCAGAAGGTTATTGCTGATATCAAACGCGGCGCATGCAATTATCTGTCACAACAAATAATTAAGAGGGCTGATAATGAGGAAATTAACATTTGCATTGTGGGCCGATCCTTTTATTGTCTGCTTGGGTCACGGCAAAAAAAAAAAAAAAAAAAGGAGGCAGCCAGTCACAAAATGAATAATGTCGCCCTCAGATGAGCCCGCGCGATGACGTCCTTCCACCGCGATAAGCAAAGGGATCAATATGGCGGCGGGGGTGTGTGTGTTTGTATGACTAGTCTTGTGAGGACCACTCACATTTTAGACCATCGATGAAAAGGTTTCTTCAGCCGTCATCTGTACTTCTTTTAAAGGTGTCGGACGTTTCGCTTCTTATCCAAAATGCTTCTGAAGCGAGCTAAAGTCTTGCTGGTAGTTTCGGCCCTATATATCTGGACAGTCGGGATACATATATAGGGCCGAAACTACCAGTAAAAGACTTTAGCTCGCTGACGAAGCCTCTTGGAGTCGAGGTGTGTCTAAAGATGGCTGACGCCCGGCGGCTGAGTCGGACATGCTTTGACAATGAACCCAATTCGCAAGGGAAAATGCAGTTGCTATGGCAACCGTGTGTTTAGCCACCGAGGAGGAAGCAAAGGCGACAGGAGAGATCTGGCTCCATCTGGGGATGAGCCGGGGACATCTTATGTGGCATGTTCCGGATCTCGGGGTGAGATCTTGGTTTTCACCGCAACTTGCCCCCACCCACGTGTCTTAATAAAAAAAATACAAAATAAAATAAAATAAAAGACAAGCTACGATTGCTGCATTGCTTGCATTTTCATTAACACCTTTTTTGACACTGCGCCGCCTTGTTTATTAACTCACGTGTATTTTCTTTGAAAATGACCGTGCGCCTTGTACAGTGATACCTTGGCTTACGAACTTTATTAGTTCCCAGATAGAGTGTGTAAGGCAAAAAGTGTGTATCCCAAAAATGTATTTCCCATAGGAAACCATTAAAATGAGAATAATCCGTTCCCAGGTCCCCATAAAACATCATTTTCTACTTTTTAATTTTCTAAACCTTAAAACTACACAAAATAGATCGTTATTACTTTATTTACTATATTTTTAATGGTTTTTATTAAGTATTATATATATATATATATACTATATGCAGTATATTTATATCTATTTATATATATATGTGTGTGTGTGTGTGGCTGCCTGCGCTCGGGTGTGCGTAAGGAAATATTTCCTGCCTTTTGAACTTCTCCTGATTGACACAAATGGCTTTGAGACGGAAAGACCTCCCAGCACCCCCACCTGCTATTCCCTCATTGGTCTAAGTGTGTGCATGTCTATCTTGTGTGCCTATGTGTCGACTTGACAACCCCCCCCCCCTGGCCGCCCGCCGTCTTTCCGAACCCCCCTTGCTCGATCCACTCACACCCCTTCGGCTCGCATTGAGGCCGATTTTAATACCCCAACATGTTTCGGAAGAGGCAGCGACACAGTATTGTTCATTCACAATAGAGGATAGACAGGGGGAGATCCAAGTCGTGGGGGGGAGGGGGGGGTCTCACCGGATAAAACCAAGAGCATGCACTCCGTGATGGTCTCCTTTGTGCTGCCCTGTCTAGACGCCGATGCGCCACGCAGGGCTTCAGAAACAAATGAAAAGTGCGAGAAAGAATAGAAATGGGGGGGGGGGGGGTGCAATGCGCTCTGGTGGTCTAAAGATGACCTTGACAGAAAACAGGAAGGGCCCAACAAAGGTCAAATAGTCACTCTGTCATTTTTTTGGAATGTGAAGCCACGGCCATGATTACAGCTGTGATTTTTCTGCTCTCGCCATGAGAAATAAATAAATCCGCAAATCTTATATGACCACATTTTTGACGCTTTATACTTAAAAAAAACCTCCTTTGCTTTGATTCTTAAAACCCAAAGACTGTTACCGAGCCAAATCCTCATGATTTAAATCTGGCGGATGACAAATATAGCTTAAAAAAACAGTTTGGCTTTGACAATAAGGTTTGAATTCGAGAAATATGAAATTTTTGTCATTCCGCAGAAGAGCATTTCATTCTCAAGCAGTGTGTCGCCATCAAAGTCGGCGCGAGATACTGCATGTGTGTTTGTATGACTAGTCTTGTGAGGACCACTAACATTTTATACCATACATAGTGAGGACATTTTTGACAAGTGAGGACCTTTTGGCTGGTCCTCTCTAGTTTTTCATTCTAAAGGCTTCTTCTATATATGCATCTTTTAACGTTTCAGAGAGGTCCTCACAAATTCACCCAAAATGATTTTTGGTGTATATTTTCATTTCACTTGGATACACACACTTTTTACTCACTGTGTGTGTGTGTGGTTGATGAGAGGAAAAAGTTCATACCACAAAAAGTCAAATGATATTTTAACCAAATTCACTACAGGGGTGAGGACCCAATTCAGGGTCCTCACTCCTGCTGTTATTTCAGTTTCAAGTCCACTTTTTATTGCTGTGTTTTGAAAGAAGTTGAAGCGGGAAATGGGGTGACATTTAGTCTTCAAATGCAACACTAGTTCTTCTCTAAACTTATCAGCAACGGTGGTCCTCACTCTTTATCTGGGGTTATCCGGACCTCACAAAATTATTTAAACGGGAATTTGTGTGTGTGTGTGTGTGTGTGTGTGTGTGTGTGTGTGTGTGTGTGTGTGTGTGTGTGTGCGTGTGCGTGTGCGTGTGCGTGTGTGTGTGTGTGTGTTAGTGGAAGCTGTGCGGGCAGGTGGCGTGAATTCTGAAGCGTCTCTTCATCATCTCCTTATTTTAGCCCGGTGCTAACTGGTCCGTTCCAATAAACCTTTCACCCATTGGGCTGTAAATCGGCCAACAACTGCTGTGGTGGACGTCGCCACCCACCCTGACGGAGCGGCCATGTTGAATGCCATCCCCAAAGGAAACTCCAGAGGCCCTCTGGGAAACATCCAGGTGGGCTTCTGGGGAGATTTAGCAATTTAGCACCATTTACATGGTGGTCAGAACAACAAGTATGGAAAGTAAATATCATGAGTTTATTTAATTAAATCATTCACTGCCATTCACGGATTTAATCGGGAATTGAAATTATGACATATATATATATTTGGCTTTAACCAAAGACTGGGGGCGGGAAATCGAGGACAAAACAGCCGGCCACCATTTTCTTGTTAGGAGAACGAGCTCGTTTGCGAACGACACATCACTCATTGTGTGCATCCCGAAAAATAGTTTGTATGCCAAGGCAAAATGTTGATAAATGTAACGTTCGTAAACCGAAAGGTTCGTCAGCCAAGGGGTTCGTAAACCCAGGTATCACTGCATAATCGAAACGTTTAGTGGTTGTAGAGAGCCAGCCTCCCCGACATTGTGACTCATCTTTGTTCAAAATGATTCTGTTTGTTGTTATGAAATGAAATATTCTTCGACGCGTTCCTTTAAATGATAAAACCCGAGTGAGTGATTAATTGCTGTGCCGCCTGGTACTATTTTGCATTTGCGCGGCAGGCGTTGGTCAGGAGGTGAAAACGCTGTCTTGATTAGATCATGATGACATTCATTGTTGACTAATCTGATCATTTGTTTCTTCAACTGTGTCATTAATCATCAAGGAGAGAAAATCAGCAAGTGTGTCAAATTGTTTCTTGCAAAAACAAATCAATGTCAATCCACCTGCAACATTTACACTTAATATACTAATGCTTGCTGTGCCTGCCACAAAACCTGTCTCTCTCTATCTGTCTCTCTCTTTTTCTCTCTGTCTCTCTCTTTTTCTCTCTGTCTCTCTCTGTCTCTCTCTCGCTCTGTCTCTCTGTCTCGCTCTGTCTCTCTGTCTCTGTCTCACTCACTCACTCTCTGTCTCTCTGTCTCTCTGTCTTTGTTACATGAAGCAGTTCTAGATGAAAGAGGAGAGGGTCAAAGCATCTTTTTAACCAGTGGATCAGGGACGTCATGGTGGAACTTTCATGTCTGCTACAAGCAAAGTTTCGAAAGCAAACATGAAGCTGTAGCATCCATTGATGAGAAGAGATTGCCCCACACATAAATCCGCTTCAATTCCAACAACACCGACCTTTCCGCCGAATAAAGCGCGGCTGTGAAAATGCTGCCCATGACAAGGCGCAATGAACAGCAATGGCCCCAGAGCTGTCCAGCGATCACAGTCAAATGGCATTGACATTTCTTCCAAATCAAAAACAGTGCTGGCATATGAGTCGCCTCCTTGATGAATGTCGTGGCCCAAAAATGCTGAAAAACAATCCGTATCCATTCCACACGACGCACAACAACACAAAGTAATACAGGAAAACAAAAAGACAACACAAAAATGATTCTATGATGTTGTGATTCTATTTTGGGGAGTGCCCCCCTTTTCTCCTGAAGCAGTTTGCTCCCCACATTGTGCAGACTGCGCTACAATGTCATTCAAACGTGAAGCGCTTACATTTTATTTGAAGAACATAAAGGCATATAAAAGGAAGGCTAACGTGCTCTCTATGAGACACACACACACTGTCACCATCTGTCAATAAATGGCACAGCACTTAGAGGACTCATTCACCTAATTAGCAATCAATTAGCTTGTTACCACCAGCGGTAATTACCATTTATAGGGCGAGAGAGGAGTGCAGCTGCTACCACTAATAAAATCTCCCGCAACCTCCTCCTCCTCCTCTGCCGCCCCACCTAACAAGGCCGGCCGGAATGGGCTGACAGAGAGTTATAGGCCAGTGAGCGTAAGGCCAAAAGTGTGTGTCGCAAGCGGGGGGCCCGGCAGAGCAAACACAGTCCCCATGGGGCCTCTCTCCTCTCCCTTTCTACCAGCTTTAAATCCTCTTTTAATGAATATAGGGTCAAGCTAAACGGGAAATCCATCACGCTAATAAAAGCGGGAGGCTTCAGCTGGGGATGTTTGGAACATTCAGTCCGGGAATGGCTCATTGGATCAAATTATTTTACAGGTCAATGCATCGCAGAAGAGATGGATTTGTTTCAGTATTTACGGTATTTATGGGGTTTCAATCACATTGGTTTTGGATTATCGCAATCTATCCTTCCATCCGTCTCCATTTTGGTCATCGCCCATCCTGCTCAAGATCACGGCGTCAAAAAGAGTTGCAAAAGGTGGTTGCAGAGCGCATACACGGTACAATCAACCACTCACACAAAGCCAGAGGTTGCGACTGTTATTGACAATTTCAATTATTTTACGGAAAGCACTGCAGTACACGTTTTATGATTATGGAGTCACGACAGCCTCTCAAAGACTTTGCTGGTAACATCAAATATCTACAGTATCTATCTATTTACATCATCTATCTATCTGTTGGTCGATCGGCCGGTCGGTCCTTCGGTCGGTCCATCGGTACGTCAGTCGATCCGTGGGTCCGTCCGTCAATCGATCTGTCCATCGGTCGGTGCGTGGGTCGGTCCGTCCGTCAGTCATTCGGTCCGTCGGTCGGTCCATCGGTCGATCCGTGGGTGGGTCGGTCGGTTGGTCAGTCCGTCGGTCGGTCCGTCGGTCGATCCGTGGGTCGGTCGATCGATCTGTCCTACGGTCGGCCCGTCAATCCGTGGGTCGATCGGTCCGTCGGTCCGTCGGTCGGTCTGCGCGTCGGTCGGTAGCTCATTTTGGCCGCTTGTGTCTCGTTCAAATATCCTTTTGGAAGACATATCGTATTTTGTATTTTTTTTTTAATGACTATGAGATGAAAGTGAGTTTTTTTGCTCTGTAGTCATAGACATCTTCTCCTCTCCTGTTTAAGGATCCAGGACATCTCCTTTGTAGAATTTTAATCCACCTTTCTCCTTCGCATAAAGACTTTAACCAGTTATGAAACGCAAACTTTGAATCCTTTAATCCTAAATGCAGAGCTTAACCCTCTCAAGCAGTGAGAAAATAAATCAGATTGAGGTTTTTTTTTCCCCCTCCCTCAAGCTGGGATGTCGCCACAGCCACATGTTTTCTTGTAGCGGCGTGCCGGCTAACAAAGGCCCCAAGTGACAGCCAAGGTTAATCCTATATGTCGCCATTATGCGAGGTCAAGCTTCCTAGCCGTATATTCAGTGTGTCATTAATTTCCAACCTGCTAGCGCCGGTGCGGGAGCAAGCTGCCACTACACGTTTTCCCCCCTCCTCGTGCACACACCAACGCATGCAGATGGTTGCACGCGTGCACACGCGCGCACACACAATGACTCGCTACATTAGCTAAATGGCCAGCGCTCGGTCTTTCTCCTTTCCTCTCTAATGAGACGGGCTTCTGGATGGTGTAGTCTATTCATCATTCTGCTTGTTCCAATCTAGTTCTTCCTTTATCAGGGTTTTGTTCAAGGGCCGAAGTCGTCTGGAGCGACATAAATCACCTGTCAGCCCCGGTCCCTTGGCTCCCATAATGCTCTATTAGCACTTGCAGCACTATTATTGACAAAGCAGTGGCCAGGTATTACATTGGAAGTGTCTACAAGCCTTCCTGTTCATCTGTTATCTCGCAGGGGTCATTTATAGCTGCTTGTTTCCTGAGAGTACTTTGCAGTTGTACATCTTGGATCTCACCAGAAGCACTTTGTGTACTATGTGATGGCGACAAGAGTGAAGTGCACTGGTCCTTGTTACAAGCCGTGGAAGGTGTCAACCTGGATTTTTGTTCCCCCCCCATCTCTTTCATACGTCTGTGTAAGCTCTCAGTCGTACCGAAATGGTCCACCAATGAAAAGGTTTCTTCAGTCGTCATCTGTACTTCTTTGAAGTTGTCGGACGTTTCGCTTCTTATCCAAGAAGCATCGTCAGCAAACTAACAGCCACGGTGGGGTGAGGTTCAATTTGGATCGTTCGTACAACAGACTGCTTAGGCAACATAGCCTTAGGGATGCTGATGAGGGGTTACCAGGGCAAATTGGGCAATCAGGCCAATCGTCAGTCAGGACAATAGAAGCAATCAGTGAAGCCTCTGCTCCCCCCAACCTGAGAGCAGGGACCAATCATAGCAGAGTCCGGCACCGCCACGTCTGGACAGTAGGGATATATATATAGGTCCAAAACTACCAGTAAGACTTTAGTTTGCTGACGAAGCTTCTTGGATAAGAGGCGAAACGTCCGACACCTTCAAAGAAGTACAGATAACGACTGAAGAAACCTTTTCATCGATCTCTTTCATATTTCACACTTTGGATTGTAAATTTGACCACAGACTAGGACCGGGCAATTAATCAGAATGTAATGATTTAGATTTTTTGCTTGACAAACATTATCTGCAAACAAATAAACAAATGTGCTCCCACTGTGAAGCAAAATGCATCGTGAATGTATCATGGTTCTTGCCCAGTTGCCATCTGAAGTAATTCTGCCCTCTCCTAGCGTGAATTAAATCGTTTCATGGCACCTCAGTTGTAGTTTACTTAACACATAACAAACAATATCACATATAAATTTAAATACAAACAAACAACATGAAAAAGCTGAAGTACAGTGATACCTCGGTTTACGAACTCCTTGGCTTACGGTTTACGAACGTTACATTTATGAAAATTTTACCTTGGCATACAAACTATTTTTCGGGATACACAAGGAGCTGCCTCAATGAGTGATGTGTCGTTTTCTCGATTCCCCGCCCCCAGTCTTCGGTTAAAGCCACGTGATTGGTCAAGAACACAGCGATGAGGGTGGGTGGGGTTTACAGATAGAGATAGTGAAGCCGTTCTCCAAAAAGAAAATGGCTGCCGATTTTTTTGGTCCTTTATTCCCCGCCCCCAGTCTTCGGTTAAAGCCATGTGATTGGTCAAGAACGCAGCAGTGAGGGGATGTGGTGTTTTGCAGTTTTGTCAACCTCCAATGGCTGAAGGAGGAGAAGAAATGGATTTTCTTTGCAGATTTACTGTTAAAACCATTTTCAAGACGGACTTTTCAAGAAAAAATGTGACAATTAAGAAAGGTCGGTCTGTTATTTCCTTGCTAATGGTACCCTCTCGTGGTCTTGAAGTACGTCACACCACTCCTTTTTCAGTCTGGATTGATTCAGACATAGCACTACTGAAGGCCTAGCGATAAAATCAACTGGTATTAGAGATGTTACTTGCAGTAATAAAAATAATACATTACATTTTTCAAAGCTCTCAAGGACACTTTACAGTCACAGATAAGCATAGGTACTATAATCAATAAAATACAATCACAAATAGAATGCAATAAATAAAATACAATTATAAATAGAAACTAGAGAGAGAGCTACACAGACACCTTTTGATTGTTTCTATTGTTCTCCAACAATCAGGAAATCACCATTCCCAGCCCACCTACAGTAACTACAACACGCCGATTCACAAGGAAATGCGGCTTTCTATTTGTTTGACAGTCTGGTGGGTGGGTGAATCCCTTCAAATGTCCTGTCTTGTCTCTTTCCGTCTGCTTTGAGGTTTGCTTCATGCATTGTTATTCTCCCATCAGCCTCTGGCACCTAACACTGTTTGTCTGCTCATGCCTGTCTGTGTACACTATGCTGCCTGTATGTGTGTGTGCGCGCGCGTGTGTGTGTGTGTGTGTGTGTGTGTGTGTGTGTGTGTGTGTGTGTGTGTGTGTGCGTATGCGTGTGCGTGTGTGTGTGTGTGTGTGTGTGTGTGTGTGTGTGTGTGTGTGTGTGTGACTAGTCTTGTGAGGACCACTAACATTTTATACCATACGTAGTGAGGACATTTTTGACAAGTGAGGACCGGTCCCGTCAACCTTTTCATTCTAAAGGCTTCTCGAGGGTCTATATATGCATCTGTTAAAGTTTCAGAAAGGTCCTCACAAATTCACCCAAAATGATTTTTGGTGTGTATTTTCATTTCACTTGGAAACACACACTTTTGACTCACTGTGTGTGTTTATGTGTGTGTGTGTCTGTGCGTGCATGTTTAATGAGAGGAAAATGTCCATACAACAAAAAGTAAAACGATATTTTAAGGAAATTCACAACAGGGGTGAGGACTTTGAATGTACCCATTCAGAAACCTCACTCCTGCTGTTATTTCAGTTTCAAGTCCACTTTTTATTCCTTTGTTTTTAAAGAAGTTGAAGTGGGAATTGGGGTGACATTTAGTGTTCAAATGTAACACTAGTTCTTCAACCTATCAGCAACGGTGGTTCTCACTCCTTATCTGGAGTTATCCGGACCTCACAAAGCCCTTTAAACAGAAATATGTGTGTGTGTGTGTGTGTGTGTTTTTCTTGCATACAACACACTCAAGACAAAGGACAAGAAGAGTCATGATAGAATAGCAGTATCTGTGCACACAGACACACGGACACGTCATGCGGAGATAGAGTAGGCGGTCCGTAGAGAGGGAAAACATGGCGGGAGATGAAGAAAGAGGTGGGGGGGGGGGGGGGCGGCGTTTGAAAGCGAGAGCTCGAAGGAGATGGAGGGGCTCACACTCGGTGTCTGGGCGGCAGCCAAACGCGTTGATCAGTCCGAAGAGAACACGCATTGTGGACACCTGTTCCAAGCAGCTGGCCCGTGCTACCTGTTTTCCGTGTAAGCCACACAAACACACACACGGTGTGTGTGTGTGTGTGTGTGGGTGTGTGTGTCCTGGTTGGTCGATCAGCTGCACAGGACAACATGAATAAAATGTTGTTGAAAAAAAAACGGAATGTATATTTGTTAACTCATTCACTGCCAGAAGTGCAAAAAAAGTGTCCACACCAGTACCAGGGTTTTTGTCATTGTCACTCAAATTCTAGGACCCACAGAATATTGACTTTTAGGACGACATAAACATTCAATGCAGCGTAGGAATCTTTAGACTGTCTTCTTTCATCAGAAAAAAAGAGTTAATTCCTAAGTTATATGGCTCTGGAGTTATATGAGCTTGAAATAAGGGCGACTGTACAAAATACAATGCATAAGTCTCACCCTGTGTGACAAAGCGAGCTTACTCCTCAAATTCGATCCTGTGTATTCAATCTTCTGATTTAATCCGGTTTTGTTTGTATCTCTTTTCTTGAGAAATTTGCTTGAATTGTGAATTGTTCAATGCAGGAAGTATTTATGTTGCCCTGTATTGAGAATCGATCATGAGTATGTGTTCAATTCTCGACTGTTGTGGGGCACGAAATCATTTGCACCCTCTGATTTTCCTTCTGTCACACAATGAAATGATTTATTAAACAGTTGTGTTCTCATAAGGATTTTTTTTGGAATAATAATGGCTTTGAATTTAATAAAGAGAAATTGGGAAGAGAAAAGAAATACAGCGCGGCAATGGAAGAAAGAGGAGGAAATTGAAGTGGGCTCCAGTCAATGTGGGGTCCACCTCACTCGAGCCATCCCCAAAGTCATCGCCTGTGCACGGGGTGATAAACGACAAGCCAATTGGAGACATGAGACACCAGCCCTATTTAGAAGGACCTGAATGGCATTTGCATGGCGTAATTACTGCTGGTTGCCCCCTTCTTTGTGTCCGCGGCCACCGGGGGCCTGTTTAGAAATGAACACTGAAAGGGCAATGATGAAATGAGGCGGCAAAAGGTGCGTGAGTGCGTGCGTGCGTGCGTGCTGAGGGCCAAGGCCGCTACAACCCACTCAACAGCTTTTTTTTTGTGTGTGTGTGTGTGTGTCTACCCTTTCCTCTAAAAACGCTGACAGTGATACCTTGGCTTACGAACTTAATTGGTTCCCAGACACAGTGTGTAAGGCGATAAGTGTGTATCCCAAAAATTACTTTCCCGTAGGAAACCATTAAAATGACAATAATCCGTTCCCAGGTCCCCATAAAACATAATTTTTGAATTTTCTAAGCATTAAAACTACACAATCTACTTTATTTTATGTATAATAAATGTGCCATGGTATTATAATTAAAGAAATAAACTGTACTATATAATAAAGTCGTTTTATTTACGTTTGTGATGGTCGTTGATGACTTGATGGAATAGAATGGCCGGTTTCATCAGCATTAAACACTTGATGAGGAACGTAGCCTTCTTCTTTCACCATCTTGAGGAATGATCCCTTGTAGGTGCTTTCTCTGCCATCATTTTACCTTGTTCCTCATCAATTGTGTTCTGTTTATCTTGGTTGATAGCTTTTTGGATCAAGTGTACAGATGGCTTGTGCGGGTTATTTGTGGAGCCACATTAATGTGATATTTTAACCTGGCAGTCTACACTCTGCCTTTTCCTATCAATGTTGAAACGAGTCCAAATTTCACTGTTTTCTCTCCATTTTGGCACTCGCTGTCGTCTGCTTTAACCAAAGACTGGGGGCGGGGAATAGAGAACAAAAACAGTCAGCTGCCATTTTGTTGTTAGAAGAACGGGCTCGTTCGCGAACGAGCACTCCGTTTGTATCCCGAAAAAGGTTCGTATGCCAAGGTAAAATTTTCATAAATTTAACGTTCATAAACCGAAAAGTTCGTAAGACAAGCGTTCGTAAACCGAGGTATCACGGTACGTGCATTTCCAACACACATTCATTCATTCATTCATTTTCCAAACCATTTTAGATTGCAGGTGGGTGCTGGAACCTATCCCAGCTGTCTCCAGGCATTAGACATAGGCAGTGACCGTCAAGTCCTGCAAAGCCTTCTCTGCTGGCCTAAAAATATCTGAATCACGGACTGATGTTCATAATATTTTGTCTATAAATATTTTATGAAATAATTCCAAATAGTCTTTTAGCTACATTTCATGACGCTGTTGCGCTGCTTCCGCAATTGGCTGCGACACACAACGATTCACCATGGTGTTATTTATGCAGTTTTCCTTCTAATTTCACCATCAACACTGTGTTTTCAGACGAACAAAAGTACCCAAAATGCATTGTGTGTCGTTTCGACCTTAAGAAACGACCAATTGTGTTTCCCAGTTTCAAGGCGAGCATGTACAGTCGCAACAAGGAAGGGCTAATCGTGTCAATGTAAATGCGCTCAACAAAAGCTAGCGCGTGCGTGCACGTGTGTCTCCGGTATGTGCATGTGTCAGCATCAGCGCTTCATCTCCCTCGGCTTTCCTCCTGGAAGCTGACAAGTGGATAATAGCTTTTTACTTTTCCAGAGCAGGGCTCCAGAGAGAACTAATATGATTATAAATCATTATTCAAATGGAAAGGTGCAACGGGGCGCGCAGCATAGCAAAAGAGAGAGAGCATGATAATAGCATCATTAGCTTTTACTTAGAATTCATGTTTTTTTTTTGCCACGGTGGAAACTAAATTGGACCGCAAGAGATGAAGATGAATACATTTTTAAAAATGATGTTTAAAGAGCGTACCTTCTCAGTTGTAATTTTGCTTGGTTCGTGCGATTTCTTGAAGGGGAAATTTTCCATGTGAAGAGAATGTGTTCTATGCTAATTCCACGCACTGAAAAGTAGGGTCATAGTCATCTTTCCAATAATGTGACTGAAATCATTTTTAATTAATCATATTCAGTCCAAAGGCAAGATTGGTGGTGTCTTGACTGCCATTGGTTCGTCTGTGTAAGCTCTCAGTCGTACAGTAGTGGTCCATCGATGAAAAGGTTTCTTCAGCCGTCATCAGTACTTCTTTGAAGGTGTCGGACGTTTCGCTTCTTATCCAAGAAGCTTCATCAGCAAACTTTGTGATGGTCGTTGATGGAATGGAGTGACCGGTTTCATCAACATTAAACACTTGATGAGGAACGCTACGTTCTTCTTCGGTCACCATCTTGAGGAATGATCCCTTGTAGGTGCTTTCTCGGCCATAATTTTACCTTGTTCATCATCAATTGTGTTCTGTTTCGCTGGGTTGATAGCTTTTTGCATCAAGTGTACAGATGGCTTGTGCGGGTGATTTGTGGAGCCTGATTGATGAGTATATTTTAACCTTCCAGTCTGCACTCTGCTTTTGAAAGTTGAAACGAGTCCAAATTTCACTGTTTTCTATCATTTTCTCATTCTCTCTCTCTGTCGTCTGCCTGTCTCATTAATGTTTAACCCTCCAGTTTTTGGCCAGACCGAGATAGCATTCATTGTCATTTGCAGCCTCATTTCTGTCACGGTGCACCCTTGACAAAAAACTTCCAAATGTCTTTTCTTTTCGAGATTTGTGAAAAGGGTGAACCTTGCTGGAGGTCTCTGCTCTGCTTCTGATTTTCCAAGTTCAAGACGTTTTTGGTACCCAGGAAAACCTTTCTGCCAATTTGATTCATCTCTGATTGCCTGAACTTGGCTGACCTCGACAGTTGAATTGTTTTCGTGATTGAAATCATATTCCTTCTCCTTCGTTGATGTCAGGAACAATTTGGGTTGCATTTGCCCCAGCATCTGTTTTAAGATTCACCTGAGAGGCCGAGCTACGCACGCCGCTCGGTTATGCTCAGGCAGGGAAGCCCTCTGTTGGCTAATAGCTTTATTATTCCACCGCTGTTGAGCTACGAGCTCCTGAAGAGCAGGCAATAGCTCAGAGCTCTCAGAATTCAGATAATTTTATAGCCGATTAGTCATCAAGCTGGAGAGAAAAGAGCAAATCGGTCTTAGTCTGAGCATAAGGGGGTGCGTTGTATTATAATAATACATTTTGTTTATCAGTGCCTTTCAAAACTCTCAAGGTCACTTTACATTACAGATGACTAATAGCTAGCAAGCTTGGCATACAAACTATTTTTCGGAATACACACGGAGCACCACAATGAGTGATGTGTCATTCGCGAACGAGCCCGTTCTCCTAACAAGGAAATGGCAGCCAACTGTTTTTGTCCTCTATTCCCCGCCCCCAGTCTTCGGTTCAAGCCACCTGATTGGTCAAGAACGCAGCAGTGAGGGGGGGTTAGGGTTACAGACAGAGAGAGACAGAGATACAGTAAGGCCGTTGAACGTTATAGAAACAGGCAGAAGACAGAGAGAGAATGAGAAAATGGATAGAAAACAGTGAAATTTGGATTTAAAATATCCCATCAATCAAGCTCCACAAATAACCCGCACAAGCCATCTGTACACTTGACGCAAAAAGCTATCAAGCCAAGATAAACAGAACACAATTGATGAGGAACAAGTTAAAATTATGGCAGAGAAAGCACCTTCAAGGGATCATTCCTCAAGAAGGCTACGTTCCTCATCAAGTGTTTAATGCTGATGAAAGCGGCCACTCCATTCCATCAAGCCATCAACGACCATCACAAAGGTAAATAAAACAACTTTATTAGACAGTACAGTTTATTTATTTAATTATAATACCACAGCACATTTATTATACATAAAATAATTATTTTTTTGGGATACACACTTTGCCTTCCACGCTCTGTCTGGGAACCAATTAAGTTCGTAAGCCAAGGTATCACCGTATTAGTAGCATAAGCAATATTCCTTAGCATTCCACTTATCATTCAGATATTTGTCCGCATCAAACAGTACATCCCATCTTGTTGTGGTAGCCTTTATCTGCTATCTTCAAGGCTTTGAGTCATCGCCAGAGTCTGCGTAAGATCAAGATCGACCTGACCAGTAGCAATTACGCTTATCAGCGTTCCCAGCTATTAGCCGCATCCTCTGTTCAAGGTGTGTTTTGCAATTACTGCTTAGACACCCTTAAGCGAGGCTTTTTAACATGTACTTAATTACCCTTGTGGTTCTCGCAGAACAATTTTGGATGGAGCTCAAAAGAAGTTCGCCTCTAGGCTATTGATTTTATTTGGTGCTATGTCACTGAGATAACTTGAAACTGAGTGTTGAATCACAGCCAGCGCAATAGAAATGACTTTTTAAACCGGCGCTGACACATCATGGTCTTCCCGCACGCTGTCATCGCTGAAGCCCTTTGCTAAAAAAAAATGATAAAGCGTAGTGGGATGGGAGACTTGACCTTGTAGACCAGGAGGAAGAGGAGGGGGGGGACATCATTAGTGGGGCACCAGGAAGGTTATACACATGACCTGACAACCCTCGCTGTCCTGATAAGAGTGAAGGATGAGTCTGTGTCGCCTGCATTCCTTCCTCTCCTCCCCCTCAAATGCGACAGTGGAAATACAAGCTTGGCAAAAAAAAAAAGGGCCTGGAGCTTTCCTTGCCTCAGCATCGCATCTTCAGATGGTTCCTCCTTCCTCTCCATCCCAGATGGCAGCACAGACACTTGTTTAAAGGACAACCGACACCATTTTTTTTTCCTAACTGACATCAGAAAAACGTTTTATAGCATCTAAAATAGCCAAAACATGCAGGCTGATATTTTTAGTCAAATGCAAAACAACAATAAAAATGAGTCAAAGTGTCCCAAAACTACTTCAACAACTACTTCAACTCGGAGATGGCGAGTTTCAGAAGGTCCCGCCCCCTTGTTCGTGATGTCACGCCAGGACGTCTTGCCTTGCTCTAGAATCCAATAGCTTCAGATTGGGAGAAGATGCTTTCTTGTTACTCATCCAGTTGTGAATATGATTCAAATAGTTCTGAAGAGGAAAGCATAAATGTTTGACATCGATTAAAGAAGTCCTCCCGGATCAATTCGAGCCATCAGGATTTCAATGCACCGTCCCAGAAAATGCACAAGATGGCGCCCAAATTCCGTTGGATATAGGCTGATTTGAATGGTTGGATGGATGGATGGAGCGATAGATGGGGAGAGAGAGACATGGGTGCAAAAATGTCCCAGTATGTGTTTCCAATCCTTTTTGCATGATATTGTGTTGGCTGTCATCTAGGCTCCTCAGTTGCGTTGTCACAGTTGTCACTTTCACTTCCTTTTCTACTGACCGGCTGCGGTCTCAAACATGTCAGGTTTTGACAACGATCTTGTGTGTCAAAATATTATTCCACGAATTCCAAAACAAGGAATTCCAAACCATTCCTTACAATTTAATTAACTGTATTACAGTCCCACGAGGAAATTGTTTTGTATCTCGTTGGGGTTAGCATGTTGGTTGACGCGTAAAACGTGGCTCGCGGTAATCCAATGATGCCTTGATCTTCCTGTAGGTTTAGAAACACCCTGGAATGAGTCATTAAAATTACATTTTTAATCAAACTATTGGTGACAAATTGCATGAAATGACACGTGTTGCCAATGTGAATCTAAATTGTACCAGACTTTGACAAAAAATAAATAAAAAACTGCCCTTGAAGTGTTAAAACGACCACCTGCCGTGCTCCGGGACGTCCTTAAAACCGCCATGGTAATGCAAACGTTTTCAATAATGCCCCATGAAACCAAATCTTGAGTTATTCTCCGCGCAAAAAAGATCAAGTCGACAAAGCGAACGTCCTCAAAAGGGACCGCCAGCTTATGCGGTGGCGTCTCCTACTGTGGTGATATCAACAAATCTGCTTTTACGGCTATATTAAAACGCTCTTTTCATTCTACTTGGCAGCGAACAAGTCATTTCTCAGCTGAAACATAGCCGAGATAACAAGATAAATTTTGGAGGAATGCAGCCCTTCTTTCTTCTAATTATCTCTACCTTCAAGTATGATCGGAATGGTTTATCACCCAATCTAAACTTTCATGTTAATATGACAAAGATATAGTGACATTTGGTATGAACAGGCAGAGACCATAAAAGTATGACCTCTCCAACATGCATCGTTTCCGTCCAGCGGCAACAACTCATGCCATGTTTTGCTCATAAATCCTACTATAGATTCATCCCCAGTGCCGTCTGGACCAGGTAGCGGACGACCCGTCTGGCAGCGGGACGGCAGCATGTGAGCCTCTAAAGTCAAAGCTTCATTAAGTTGCCGCTCACTGCTAAATTGTTACCAGCTGCACTCCGAGCCGGGGTCCGCCTCGGACGAGTCTTGCCGAGGTCGGTCGGTGAACGGTCGGGGCCTGTGAATTATATGTTGACTCCTGGAGAGAAGGACGAGATACTCATGATATGTCCCGCATACCATCGTAATGCGATGCCAAGTTGTCTCAAGTTGTTTTTTTCCTTGCTGACGAGTCAAAGAAAACAATAGAGAGTCGCGAGTGTTTGGATAACCCGAGCGGAGGATTTACAGATTTCATTGACAAAATCATCTTTGGTCATAAATAGCATTGAAATAAACGGTGATGACAATCCAAAATCATACGTGACATCGTTTGCTAGCACTTTGTGCCACCACTGACATGTAAGCGTACATATGTCAAGAAATCGCATTTAGTCGTAATGACGACGCTTTGGAAAGTGTCGTTTGAAAAGTGTTTGGTGCGCTGAGGAAATCGGGGGGGAGTGTCGGCTGTCAAGGACGGCTGGTAGAAATAAAAGGTTGCACTGACTGTGAGTTGATCGGCGTTGACTGGCCCTTCACAGAACTCAACACTGTGTTGATTTAATAAAATCGCACATCGACCTCAGTGGGACTCCCTTCTCTATCGCCATGGATTGTTTCTGACCCTCCCCTGATGTCCAAAGCCAATAAACAGCTATCAGACGCTGATGAAGGAGAAATAAGATTGTTACTTTTGGCTCTCTGCTCTATGCTTTGATATGTAATCACGTAGGACCTTCGAGGAAAAGGTTTCTTCAGCCGTCATCTGTACTTCTTTGAAGGTGTTCATTCGGGGACCCTTATATGCCTCATGGACAGAGGTGGACCTCAAGCAATCGCAGTCACAATGATGGCGCTTGGAAAGTGTCGTCTGAAAAATGGTCCCTAATGGACTTCTGTCCATTAGGGATATAGGGCCAGGGTACCAGCACAGACGGGGAAAAACCAGTAGAACCGCTGTTGGTTTCCATGAAATCAATTTGAAGGGGAGGGAAGCACGGTTCCGAATCAATCAAAAGACTGATAGATTATTTTTATTAGCAGGAGAAGGAACCATGCATGTATTGAGCCTATCAGTACATGGTCCTATGTGTCTGTGTAGGTTCTCAGTCAGACAGGAGTTCGCTGACAAAGCTCTTCGGAGGCTTTGAAAGAAGTACAGATGACGGCTGAAGAAATCTTTTCCTCGATGGATCACTCCTGCATGACTGAGAACCTACACAGACACGTTGGACCTTGTCCTGAACGGTTCCTCTCCTGCTAATAAAAATCATCTGTCAGTCTTTTGATTGATTGCCCGACTGTCCAATCGGAACCGTGCTTCCCTCCCTTTCAAATTGATTTCATGTAAACCAAGAGCGGTTCTACTGGTTTTTCTCCTCATTGAAATGCATCAAGAATTCCATTGAATGAAAGACAGCCATCCAGGGCCACTATAGAGGACCGCTATCGAAAACCATGTGTGCAACCGTGCAAATAACTCCACGTTTCAGCCAAAGGAATGGGAATGAGTCTGTAGGGTGGAGAAGAGTGGGGGAAAAAACAACAAAGCTTGTGCCAGAGGAATTAGAGGAGTCTATCTCCTGGTCAATGACTTATTCACAGAACGAGGGTCGTGTACCTGCGCAGGATTTAAGAAGCACCCGTGAGCTATCACCCCATCATTCCAGACTGTCAGTGCCTTGTTTTTGGGAATATCAGTGACGCTCGGATCACGTTTCAGTCGCTTTCGGGAGCCTTCCCATGCAGCCCTGCTGGGCCCACTCATAACCAGGGGAGTTTTAGAACTTCATAAGTTTTCTCAGGGAGAAGCCACAAGACTGATTTAGCTGTAATCTTATCCTATGTCTTTATAAAAGCCAGATCTGGTGCGTTGAGAGTGGCGCAGTCGGACGCGGAGGTTATAATATGAGCCGTGGAAATGACAGAGTCACCTCCCATGTTTGACCGACTCGCCACTTCAAACTCTTTGCTGACTTCTTCTCCCACGGACGAGTCTACATTCGGCTCTGAAATATCTCTTCATCATGGGTCTTAACCTCGGGGTGATAATTATTCAACACAAACAAAATATTGTGACAGCGAGCCATCGCTATTCATTGAGTAGTTGAAGTTACAACTTTGTGTACCACCGCTCTGGTGGGAAGACTCCTCGCTAGATTTGGTGTTTTTGTGTTTTGCTGTTTGAGTATGTCTGCACGAATGATTTTCCATTATTCCGAAGAATGTTTGTGACTTAGCGTTGCCTGATGTTGGATGAACGGATCAAACTCACAATCTGTTTCTTTCGGTTTTTGTTTGAGCCCATCTGAAAACGAGTTTTATGGGGTACAGGTTGGGACTTAATCAAGTTCTTTCACTTCAAGCTCATCCAGGTATGGCTAATGGTCTGGAGTATTCTGGGACACAAACGGGCCTGCCCTGAATTTTGTTATATTGTGTTCTCCAAAAGGTTAAAATATGCCATCAATCAGGCTCCACAAATAACCTGCACAAGCCATCTGTACACTTGATGAAAAAAGCTATCAACCGAGATAAACAGAACACAATTAATGAGGAACAAGGTAAAATTATCGCAGAGAAAGCACCTACAAGGGATCATTCCTCAAGATGGTGAAAGAAGAAGGTTACGTTCCTCATCGAGTGTTTAATGCTGAGGAAAGCGGCCACTCCATTCCATCAAGCCATCCACGACCATCACAAAGGTAAATAAAACGACTTTATTATATAGTACAGTTTATTTCTTTAATTATAATGACATAGCACATTTATTATACATAAAATAAGGTATATTCTGTGAAGTTTTAAAAATTAGAAAGTAGAAAATTATGTTTTATGGGGACCTGGGAACGGATTATTCTCATTTTAATGGTTTCCTATGGGAAATTATTTTTGGGGATACACACTTTTCGCCTCACACACTCTATCTGGGAACCAATTAAGTTAGTACGCCAAGGTATCACTGTAATACATTTAATTTATAAGCGCCTTTTCACTGAAAAAGGGCAAAATAATTGCCCCTAATTTTAGCGGTGATTCGTTAAAGTTTTGCGAGAACTACTCTTTGTGCGTGCGAGGGGGGGGGGGCGGCATGCTCATTTCATATTCATTCAAACTGAAGCTGCGCCATGTCGACAACTAATCGCCACCCACACTGAGCCGTGTAAAAAATTAAGGCCTGATGGCAACAGGGTTCTAATGACATATTAGTACAAGACTATGAGTATACCTTGCGGCTGGATGGGTCAATTTAGAGCGCAGCCAGGGTAGAAATTAATCAGGGAGCCCAGGGAGGGAGTTTCAATTAAGGAACCTGCATTAAATGGCGCTCTCCTCCTCAGATAAGTGGATTTTTCATGATATGTTTTTTCCGCTGCTGCCATGTCGCACAATGTTGAGCATAAATCCTTCTTAACTCATTCACTGCCATTTACGATTTTATTCGGCAATTGAAAATATCACGTAGAGCGCCATTCCCGAATTTGTTTGGGTTTTGTTTTTTCATGCTTGTCTACCGATAAGGCGCTAGCCATGGCCTCTTTGTTCCCCTTCGACAAAGGGCAGCATTTCCCTTTTGTCCATGTTAGCGCTTTGTTCCAGCTTCAGCTGTTGTTAAAGCGGTCCCTCAACCAATATGGATGTATTAGGGAAGTATCTGGGGAAACAGCAGTCAACTTTCACCCAGAGACAAGAAGTCAGTGAAACACCAGTAAAAGCCAGCTCTCTATTTGCTAGCGAAATAGCATTAGCATCAAAGCCGTATTCCGGCGGTGATGTTGTTAGACAATGCATGTTGAAGGCAGATGAAATTGTATGTCCCGACAAGCGACACGCTTTTGCCAATATTAGCCTGATGAGGAATACCATCGCAGAATACACCAAAGCCCATGAAAGACATGATGTTTTGCTTATTTATAGCACGTATGCTATCATTTTAAAGGTCCGGCCCACTTGACATCGACCGAGGTCATATGTGGCCCACCATGGTTTCTTTCGCTGCATAGAATGTTTATGTCGTCCTAAAACTCAACATTCCGTGGGTCCTGGAATTCAAGTGACAATGACAAAAACCCTGGCACTGGAGTGGACACATTTTTGCACGTCTGGCAGTGAATTTTCAATAGTCCATTTCCGGGATCAATTTGATTGGATTTTTTTAAGCTACATTGCGACTTGATCACCATTTGTATATGCCTGATCACAGCAGCAACAGTTTTGGCGTTACACGTGAGATGTTGCACATCGGGTTTATCCCAAATGCAGATGTCAGCGCAGGCTCTCGGCTTGTCTAATCTGACATGTAACATGGCACATCGATCTGAGCGCAAGATGAGACGAGGGATGAAAATGACTGCTCGTTTGCCGACGGCTCCCCCAATGATGTATGGACTGTGGTTGTATGGGAAGGAAGTGGGGGCGGGGAGGTTGGAATGGTGAGCAGTCCAGTTTTGCTTTGTTGGAAAGAATATCCGACAAACATGCAGATCAAACCTCTGAAGATGGAGGACAATGATTCGCTGCGGCGACCCCGGAAGGGAAAAACCGAAAGGAAAAGAAGATTTTACTTTGAGGGGCTGCCGTCGACTGAATTTTCAGAATGGTTCTGTCACGTTTTGCGTGGTGGTGATGGTAGTGGATCCCCCCAAAAAATCAGGCCGGAGGGAGCAGTAGGGTGTAATTGACAAATTGTATTAAATAAAGTCAGCAGGAACAAAATCTGACAGGGTGAAGCAAACACATACAATGACCCGACAAAGAATGGTCATGCCGGGAGTCCTTTTAACTGCCATTGATTGGAATGACCAACACCTGTGCAGGAGCAGGCGGGGCCGACAGCGCCACCCGTTGGTCGCCAACCAGATCGTGACAGGTTCAGTGCAATCGAAGTTCTCATTTCGGAAAGAACTTTGGTCATAACTAGTTTATAATATTCAAAACATCACATGAAAACACTAGCCTTTTTTGTCTCTGTTCTACATCATATGATCTAGATGGCCTCCATGTAGCTCAGTGCATTACTTGAGGACGAAGTTAGTTGTCCATGACGTTCTTACAAACTCAATTGGTAATGGCTCTCATCTCCTCCCAGATGGCTTTCTTGAGTTCCGTGATGGTTCTGGATTTCCCTGCGTAGACTCTGTCCAGAAAATAGCGCCAAAGTAAAAAATCTGGGGGGCTTAGGTCCGGGCTATGGAGTGCCCTCTCAAAATCAGTCTTGAGACTAATCACTCGGCCTGCGAAGTTCTCTTTCAGCCATTCTCGGGACAGGTTTGAGGTATGAGAACTTGCTCCATCTTGCTGGAACCAGAACTTGCTCATGAGTGACGGGTAGTTGGATCAATTCAGTCTGTAAGAACGTCATGGACAACTTCGCAGCTAAATGGCGGCCATCAAGAACATGTGCTGTAGAGAACGGAGAAAAAAAGCCAAAGACCCTAATGTTTTCATGTGATGTTTTGAATATTATAAACTAGTTATGCCCAAAGTTTCAATTCATTTGGACAAAACACTAAGAAATGGGGCCTAATTACAGTTGGGGCCCATTTTTTAGGGCACCCTACATGATCACAAGTGTAAAAAATAGCACTCTCTCCACAAAACCTGAACAAGACCACCACGTGGATACTCTGAGATCCTCCCACCTTTGCTTCTGAGGGGCAAGTCGCCCTCCATTTCCGCCATCCAAGACATTCCCGTGCTGAAAATACCAACAGCCCAAAGTCAACCACAAAACACGCATCCAGTTGATTTCCGTGGCCTCCACGCATCCGTGAGGCACTTTATTTCTGGAAGGCGACCACGTCGGATTTGGTAGAATTGTCAAGATCGCTGATGCCACTTTGCTGACAGCCCCCCCCCCCGACCATATCAAAGCGCCTTTCGTCTTTTCGCAACCCGATCGAGCTCCGCACTCGGAGACAAAAGCCAGCGGCAAGTCGATGAAGAGCGACTCGGTTAGTGGCTGTAGACGTGAACTCTGGCTGAACCGGCCCCCGCCCCACCCCGACTCTGGCGGCCGCGATGTGTTGAGGCATTTTGGGTACGACTCTGAGAGCCTGACATCAAACCGACAGCACGACATGATATCTTATTTCCCTGCTCGGCACTGACACCAATTCAGCGTCAGACTTATTATTTTCTCATGCCTGCGGAGAGAGAAAAGAAGTTGCGTGCACGCAAGAAGGCAACTCAGCAGCTCCCTGATGGCAATGTTCTTTCCCTTTTAATCCAAATACAGTTGATACCTCGGCTTCCGAACGCTTTAGCTAACAAATTTATCAAAAGTGAAAGGTGAGAAAATGGATAGAAAACATGTTGAAATTTGGACTCGTTTCTACTTTATTGATAGTTCAAAGGCAGATTGTCGACTGCAAAGTTAAAATATCTCATCAATCAGGCTCCACAAATAACCCGCACAAGCCATCTGAACAATTTGAAGAGTACATACAAGCAAGGGAACCTGCTATTAATGAAGTTTCTAGTGTGTCTGCCTGTATCTGTTGCTGTTGCAATATCACAACTTCCAAGATGTACAACCCAGAGTTCCTTGAGACACTTTATGCAAAAAGCTATCCCTTCCATCAAGCCATCAATGTCCATCACAAAGGTAAATAAAACGACTATATTATACCTTACAGTTTATTTCTTTAATTACAATACCATAGCACATTTATTATACAAAAAATAAGGTATATTTTGTGTATGTCTGTGTCGGACATTTTGCTTCTTATCCAAGAGGCTTCGAGGGATATATATATATATATATATATATATATATACAGTAAAGTCTCGTTATATCGATATTCAAGGGAGTCCGAAAAAATATCGATATAACCGGGACTATCGATATATCCGACCCTGTTTGCATGTAATTTTCTCCGTGCGTGCATAGAAATAGTATCGATATAACCGGGACTATCAATATATCCGATATCGATATAACGAGACTTTACTGTATATATATATATATATATATATATATATATATATAGGGCCGAAACTTGGATAAGAAGCGAAACGTCCGACATTTTCAAAGAAGTACAGATGACGGCTGAAGAAACCTTTTCATCAATATATTTTGTGTAGTTTTAAGGCTTATTTAGTTGAAAATTATGTTTTATGGGGATCGGGGAATGCATTATTCTCATTTTTAACGGTTTCTTATGGGAAATAAATGTTCGGAATACACACTTTTCCGCCTTACACAAACTTTCTGGGAACCAATTAAGTTGGTAATGTAATTCACAGATTGTTTTCATGACGTGGGATAAAGACGTCGCTGAATGTCAGAACTTTGTGCTTAGAAGAAATCCTTGACCCTCTTGTGCCTTCAAATTGAGCCGACGGAGCACGATTGCATGTGTGTGCAATTGTGTGTGTCAATCTCAGCCTGACTAGAAGATATGTGGACACGCTTTCACTGTGTGGGGCTTTTGGGGGGAGAAATGGGGCTTGCGCGTCAAGTCATGATCAAACTATGCATTCCAATTACAGTGATACCTCGGTTTACGAACCCCTTGGCTTGCCAACTTTTCGGTTTACGAACGTTACATTTATGAACATTTTACCTTGGCATACAAACTATTTTTTCGGGATACGCACGGAGCTGCCACAATGATGTGTCGTTCGCGAACGAGCCCGTTCTCCTAACAAGAAAATGGTGGCCGTCTATTTTGGTTCTCTATTCCCCGTTACAGACAGAGAGAGAGTGAGAAAACACACACACGAGCTTGAAACAAAAAACAAAAGTGAAAAAAAAACTAAAGTGAAATGGATAGAAAACAGTGAAATTTGGACTTGTTTCAACTTTGATAGTTCAAAAGCACAGTGTAGACTGGAAGGTTAAAATATCCCATCAATCAGGTTCCACAAATAACCTGCACAAGCCATCTGTACACTTGGAACAAGGTAAAATGATGGCAGAGAAAGCACCTCCAAGGGATCATTCCTCAAGATGGTGAAAAAAGAAGGCTACGTTCCTCATCAAGTGTTTAATGCTGGTGACTCCATTCCATCAAGCCATCAACGACCTTCACAAAGGTCAATAAAATGACTTTATTATATAGTACAGTCTATGTAATTATAATACCATAGCACATTTATTATACATAAAATAAGGTATATTTTGTGTAGTTTTAAGGCTTCGAAAATTATAAAGTAGAAAATAATGTTTTATGGGGACCTGGGAACGGATTATTCTCATTTTAATGCTTTCCTATGGGAAATTCATTTTTGGGGATACACACTTTTCACCTTACACACTCTGTCTAGGAATCAATTAAGTCTGTAAGCCAAGGTATCACTGTAGTTTGCCGCACGCGACAGCGACTGTCACATGCCAATTACTTTTATCACACGGCATCTGACGCCGCCACTCCGCCATTTTTCATTCTTCTCCGAGCGGCGTTCATTTTGAAAGACGGTATCGAATCGTACCTGATCCGGATCGGCCAACGTGTCACCTTGCAGCAGCTGCGCTCTCGCGCCCTCGCTGACAAGAGGCTTCGACAATTAGAGCTGAACAAATAAATGGCTCTCATAATCATGCGTGGAGGTGAAAGTGCCTCGCTTCGGGCGCATCAATCAGTGCGCAAGGTTATTTGGATAGAAAGAGAGGCCACGTTTGTGTCAAGTGTTTGACGAGTTCTCGCCTTCAGGCGTTGGACGCCTTTGAGTGAAAGAAGTGGAAGTGTCGCTTCTTATGAACATGATCTAATAATAATAATAATAATACATTTCATTTATAAGCGCCTTTCAAAACTCTCACGGTCACTTTACAGTCACAGGATTAGTTTTTCTGTGGGTGAGCAGCGGCGGCCACACGCGCCAACGTTCACTCAACCCGGAATAACTCAAAACAGATAGAAAGCTAGCAAGCGAGCTAATAAAAATAATAATAATAACAATACATTTAATTTCTAAGCGCCTTTCAAAACTCTCAAGGTCACTTTATAGTCATAGGATAAGTTTTTCTGTGGGTGAGCAGCGGCAGCCACACGCGCCAGCGTTCACTCAACCCCGAATAACTCAAAACAGATAGAAAGCTAGCGAGCTCATATGTGGCTTGTTTATGGGGCTTTGCCAGTTCAATCGTTGGTAAACAGTTGGCGGAGTGAAAAATTGGGCAGTCGGATGGAAAAAAAAAATCAAGTAAATTGCGAATCACAGCAGAAGACAAGAATGCATTCTGAGTACTGTAAGCGACGGATGATTTATTTACATTTTTTTTCCAGTCAAATTAAATTCTAAAAAAAGAACACATCTGCTGAGTATAATTTGATGGTTCCATTTTACACTTTGGTGAAGTTCCTGTCAGTACGTTTACACGCACCGTCTATTGAAGAAGCCGGGTTTGTTTGTGTGCTTTTAAACGTTGCGTTCCAAGTCGCGTTTCAGACGAGCTAACTCAGATGAGCAACATCTTTCCCGGCATTCCAACATGAGCACGGAACAACAAAAGCATGACGACGCAATTCAATTTACAGTGGGGCCTTGGCTTATGCACTTAATTGGTGTGTAAGGTGAAAAGTGTGTATCCCAAAAATTAATGTCCCATAGGAAACCATTAAAATAAGAATAATCCGTTCCCAGGTCTCCATAAAATATCATTTTCAACTCAATAAGCCTTAAACCTACACAAAATATACCTTATTTTATGTATAATAAATGTGCTATTGTATTGCAATGAAAGAAATACACTGCACTGTATAATAAAGTCGTTTTATTGACCTTCGTGATGGTCGTTGATGGCTTGATGGAAAGGCGTTCAGTCTTCTCTTCCTGTGTCATGAAAGTGTGGTTAGGCATCTTTTTCCAAAAAAGGCCGGTCTTATCTGCATTAAATACTTGCTGAGGAATGTAGCATTCTTCTTTCACCATTTCGAGGAATGATTCCTTGTAGGCTTCGGCAGCTTTACTGTCTGAAATGTCTGTCGCAGTGAATTCTCAAAACATCCGTTGCTTGCTTTAAAATCATCAATAAACTGCGAACTTCCAGGTTGCTGCATGACGATATCAGAGTGAATTTGCCGTGCTTTCTCGGATATAATTGCTATATTTACGCTGTCGCTGGCAAGCTGCTTTTCGTTAATCCAAATTAAATCCAAAGTTTTTCAACCTCTTCTATTGCCGTTGCTTTGACAGCACAGAAACACCTTTAGCAACACACGCACCTTTCATAGCTTCTTTGTTGCGAAGGATGGTAGCAATGGTGGACTTAGCATATTGCTACTGCGCCGTGAAGCCAGACAAACGCACACCTCCTTCGTGTTTCTCAATGATGTCCTTCTCCTCGACTGTAATTTTGTTTTGTGTCTTTTTCGGCTGAACATGAGCCTATGGTGGGGTCTTTTCCGGTCCCATAACAGCAAAAGTATCTTTTAAAAAAAATCCTTGAAGACGATCGACGTGTGCACTCAGAGAAAGGGGGTGTGGAAAGGTAGGCCGGCTGTGACGCTGTTCGGTCGTGTGCTTTGGTGTTCTTCCGCCGAAGATTACTCCGCCAGCCATGGTGGGGCGGCGCTTCATGTGTATCCCGAGAAGTAGTGCCAAGGTTTAATTTTCATAAATTTAACATTCGTAAACCGAAACATTCGTAAGGCAAGGTGTTCGTACCCCGAGGCCCCACTGTACTCCTCAGCTGAGTCGAAATCCGCCTCAAATGGAGACACTTCTTATTTAGCTTTTTTTGGGTCTCATTTCCTAAGGAATTTCCAAACTTGGAGAGAAGCATGCGACAGCTATTGATGAATTTGTTGTCAAAGCTATTCAAGCCAGATTTTTTTTTTATCACTTGAACGAGCTCTTCTTTATTTCTCTTCCATGCTCGTCTTCAATCTCTGAAGTCACCACAAGACCCCAAAAACGAGAGCATAAGGATGCCAGATGGCTTCAAGCGAGAGGTGTCCAAACGAGGGCTGCGTCAAGAAAAATCTAAAGATGCGGGGAGTGGGGGGGGGGGCGTTTTGACATTCTTCACCATTAGTTTATTAAACACACTCAAACCAATCAATCAGCTAAGGAACGTTCAGAGAACCTGTTTTTGCTGCATTGTGTTTTATTATTACACTACCGGTAATATTTGTATTTTACAGCAATGACACCCCAGCTTCCACTCTTTGACAGTGATACCTCGCTTTAGCTAACAAACGTTTTGCCTTACGAACATTAAATTCGTGAGAATATAATCTTGGCATACAGACTAGTTTTTGGGAAACACACGGAGCGCCACAATGGCTGCCGGACTACTTTCCCACACCCCCTTTCTACGAGTGAATACGTGCCATACGTGGTTTGCTATCAAGTGGATACTATTGCTGTTATGGGACCGAAAAAGTCCCCACCAAAGGCTAGTGTTAAGCCGAAGAGGACACAAAAGAAAATTACGGTTGAGTAGAAGAAGGGGATCATCGAGAAACACGAACAAGGTGTGCGATTGTGTGACTTAGCGTCCCAGTACCATTATGCTAAGTCGACCATTGCTATATGTGGCTAAGGGTGTTTCTGTGTTGTCTAAGCAACAGTTTCAGGCAATAGAAGAGGTTGAAAAACTTCTGTCGATTTGGATTAACGAAAAGCAGCTAGCAGAGGACAGTGTGAGTGAGGGTATTATCGGCGAGAAAGCAGGGCAACTTCACTCGGATATCGTCAAGAGGCAACTACGTCAATGACCATCACAAAGATAAATAAAACGACTTAGAATAATTATAATACATTTCATTTAGAAGCGCCTTTCAAAACTCTCAAGAACACTTTACAGTCACAGGATATTTTTTCTGTGGGCGAGCAGCGGCAGCCACACGTGCCAGCGTTCACTCAACCCGGAAGTAACATAAAGTAAAAAAATAAAAAACAACAAATCATATGACAACACAAAGACACCGAGAGTCATTCATTCTTCAGCACTCGGTGTGCCCTCTTTGTGACATGACGTAGTTCTAGATGAAAAAGTGTCCTTTTCTGCAGTGGATCAGGGACGTCATGGTGGGCACGTCTACTACAAGCTAAATGTTGACAGCAAACACGCACCTGTAGCATCCATTGATGAAAAGAGATTGTCTCACATCTCTTGTCCCACATCAATCCGCTTCAATTCCAAGCCGCGACAGTTCACATACGTATCGGCGCTCTACGCTGACGCTGCTTTCTTCTTTATACAGTACAGTTTATTTGTTTAATTACAATCCAATAGCACATTTATTATACATAGCAAGTTTGGGGTATTTACCGGGCCGAAACTTAGTTCGCTGATGAAGCTTTTCGGATAAGGAGCGAAACGTCCGACACCTTCAAAGAAGTACAGATGACAGTTGAAGAAACCTTTTCATCGATGCACCATTCCTGTATGACTGAGAGCTTACACAGACAGATATACATAACAAGGTATATTTTGTGTATTTTTTAAGTCCTATTTAGTAGAAAATTATGTTTTATGGGGACCTGGAAACGGATTATTCTCATTTTTACTGGATCCTATGGGAAATTCATGTTTGGAAGACACACTTTTCGCCTTACACACAATTTCTGGAAACCAATTAAGTTTATAAGCTGAGGTATCACTGTACTTTTGTTCGACCTTATTCTTGCAGGAAAATACACACATTTGGCCCAAACAAGGGATTTTGTCTCCTTCTGTCTTCAACTCTTTCCGTATCATTTCACAAACATGAAAACTAAACTGCAGCAGAATAAGAACCAGAATCCAAATCCAAGTGGCTTTCCAAATGTCACTCCTTGTTTCTCACATCAATTAGCGCAACGCGTCATAATGTGGTTTTTCCTTCTGGAACTTGATAACTCTAAGTGGGCTTTGATTTGTTGTTGTTTGTGATGACTCCACGCTGCTCGCCAACAAGAAAATGTTTCATCCTTCTTTGTCACATTCCAGTTGGCGTACAATTGTCAATAAATCCACTTTGTGTTTTCAGCGAGAAAACCAAAAGCACCCCCCCTGCGACTTTGATGATTTATTCCGTTCAAAAATGTCAAAAGCTCAGGCTGAACGTGTTCAACTTAAAGGACAACTGACGTCACTTTTTTGTTTCCTAACTGACATCAGAAAAACGTTTGATAGCATCTAAAACACCCAAAACATGCAGGCTTATATTTTTAATCAAATGCAAAACAATAAAAATGACTTAAAGTGTCCCAAAACTGCAACAAAATGAGCTCGGAACTGGGCAGATTTCGAAAGTAATTATAATACCATAGCACATGTATTATACATAAGATAAGGTATATTTTGTGTAGTTTTAAGGCTTAGAAAATTAGAAAGTAGAAAATTATGTTTTATGGGGACCTGGGAACGGATTATTGTCATTTTAATGGTTTCCTATGGGAAATTAATTTTTGGGATACACACTTTTCGCCTTACACACTCTGTCTGGGAACCAATTAATCTATCACTGTACAGATATTCCCAATCATAATATCTAACATTTTCTTTCTTTGACAAATAAACAAAAGCTAAATAGAACACAATTGATGAGGAACTAGATAAAATGATAGCAGAGAAAGCACCTCCAAGGATCATTCCTCAAGATGGTGAAAGAAGAAGGCTACGTTCCTCATCAAGTGTTTCATGCTGATGAAAGCGGGCACTCCATTCCATCAAGCCATCAACGACCCTCACAAAGGTAAATAAAATGACTATTATACCGTACAGTTTATTTCTTTAGTTGTAATACCATAGCACAAATATTATACATAAAATACAGTATATTTTTTGGTGTTTTAAGGCTTAGAAAATTAGAAAATGATGTTTAATGGGGACTTGGGAACGGATTATTCTCATTTTAATGGTTTCCTGTGGGAAATTAATGTTTGGAAGACACACTTTTCGACTTACACACTCTGTCTGGGAACCAATTAAGTTCGTAAGCCAAGGTATGACTGTATGTAGGTTCTCTATCTCATGTGAAAAACCTCCTCATGCCCCCTGTTTTTGTCAGCACGTTCTGCACCGATAACCGATAACTTCCAACGAGGTCATCATCTGTCGACTCCACATCAGGAGGGTTCTTTCAAATGGAGCTCGGTACTGATTAGCTGCGTTGCTTGATGCAGGATGCGGCATAACACACTACGTGAATGACAGCTGGGGCTAACATGTGAAGTGCTACGACGGGGAGGGGGATCAAGCGGCCTTATTCCAGGATAGGCGTCATCTGTCCGGATTCTGCCTGGTCCCTTATGAGCATCCTCATAAATATCTCTCGCCAGCTCATCTGCGCCATTTTCCAGCGTGACTGTGAGCTGTGGGCTGGCAACGACGGGCTGTGATGGATGCAGTGTGATGTTTTGGGTTTTTTTTTTTTTTCCAAGAGAATGAAATGCAAAGTAACAAGTCACTTTATGAAACCACTGAGGTAATTGGTCATGGGCTGCGATGAGAGTACATTTGGTATGCATACCTGACGCTATAAAATACAAAGAGAGCTTTGATCTTCAAAAATACAGGATGGTTCTGTATGTCAATCAAATGAGAGGTCGGTTTCCAAACAGTAGTTATTGAGATCTCAACATGAACCGAAATTCACTAGACGTCCTTTGCCATTTGCCCATTCGGGCCACATATCAAAGTACAGTGATATCTTCACTCTGCGATAATTTTACCTTGTTCCTCATCAATTGCAGCTGTGGACTGCCAATTTCCCCATTGTGGGACGAATAAAGGTTTTCCGATTGTGATTGTGATTGTGAATTGTGTTGTGTTGTGTTTAACTGGGTTGATAGCTTTTTGCATCAAGTGTACAGATGGCTTGTGCGGGTTCTGTGTGCAGTCTGATTGATGGGAATTTTGACCTTGCAGTCTACACGCTGCCTTTGAACTATCAAAGTTGAGATGACTCAACATTTCACTGTTTTCTATCCATTTTGTCACTCTCTCTGCGACACAATGCGTTTGGCGGTACTTTGTTTGGTCTGAAAACTTCGTGGTGATCCGTGTTGATGGCGAAATTAGAAGGAAAACGCATAAATAGTCGTTTGTGACGACTTGGCGTGATGTCACAAACTGGGGGCGGGACTTTCTTGAAAATCCCGTTTCGAGCTGATTTGTGGCAGATTTTGGACCCGAAGTCATTTTTATTGTTGTTTTGCATTTGACAAAAACTATCAGCCTGCGTGTTTTGGCGATTATAGATGCTATAAAACGTTTTTCTGAGTTAGGAAAGAAAAAAATGGTGTCGGTTGTCCTTTAATGGCAGCCTGTTAATGTGACAACCTCTACATGCTTGTGCCAAAATCTATTAGTTGCTGCGATCTCTCCTCGGACAAACGTGAAATCTGGGAGTTGGTTGCCATTTGTACGCTTGCGCTGCTTGTAAGGGAATTATTGGCTCTTGTCTGTGAGTCGCGCTCGTGACAAGGCTGCAGAATCGGCCCAATGAAATTACGGCTGTCAGGCGCACTGGTCACAGGTGCCAAAACCAGTTTGCTTGTTGTCAGGCTCTTTGTGTTGAAACGCGGCGACCGAACATAAAACCAAACCACGAGTCCAGCCAGGTCATAAGAATGAAGGTTCGCCGCGCATCGGCACGTAAAATAAGCGCTTCGTGGCTTCGTGGGCTAGGCGAAAGGCAGTCGCTAGGCTGACGGGCAGTGTCGGCCTCCGTCCGCCGCCACCTCACACCTCCTCGGCAGCTCAACCCTCACCAGGTGGTTTGACTTTGCAGCCACTTTTCCACTTGAGGACTTAATGCAGACACACAGTCCCAGCTGGAAGCCATTAGGCCCACGGCTCAGTCGTTCAGGCCAAGAACATAACACCAGCTCAATCAGCTGGTGTTGGAGACCTCCAGTGGGGAGGAAGCGAACAGGAAGCCATCCAAAGTAGTTTATGTTCGCTTCTGGAAAGACTGTCACGTCATACAAGTAGGTCGTCTGTCCTCTGGCGTTCTCACGTCGGGAATGCAAGTGCAGGGGAGACTTGCGGGGGTTGCTGCCGCACTCAGAGTTCGGCGTAACTCGACAGATGCGTGTACAGTGGGGCCTTGGCTTACGAACTTAATTGGTTCCAAAACAGAGTGTGTAAGGCGAAAAGTGTGTATCCCAAAACATAATTTCCCATAGGAAACCATTAAAATGAGAATAATCCGTTCCCATGTCTCCATAAAATATCATTTTCAACTAAATAAGCATTAAAACTACAAACAATATACCATATTCTATGTATAATAAATGTGCTATTGTATTGTAATGAAAGAAATACACTGCACTGTATAAGTCGTTTTATTTACCTTTGTGATGGTCGTTGATGGCTTGATGGAATGGGGTTCAGACTTCTCTTCCTGTGTCATGAAAGTCTGGTTAGGCATCTTTTTCCAAAAAAAGGCCGCATTAAAGTTGCATTAAATACTTGCTGAGGTACGGAGCATTCTTCTTTCACCATTTCGAGGAATGATCCCTTGTAGGCTTCGGTAGCTTTACTGTCAGAACTGGCTGTCTCACCATGACCAGTAATGATTCGTTGCTCGCTTTAAAATCATGAATAAACGGCGAACTTTCAGGTTGCCGCATGACGATATCAGAGTTAATTTGCCATGTAACACACACACCTTTAATAGCTTCTCTGTTGCGAAGGATGTTAGCAATGGTGGACTTAGCATACTGGGACTGGGCCGCTAAATCAGACAAACACACACCTCGTTCATGTATTTCAATGATCTCCTTCTCCTCGACTGTAATTTTGTTTTGTGTCTTCTCCGGCTGAATGCGAGCCTGTGGTGGGGTCATTTTCGGTCCCATAACAGCAAAAGTATCTGTAAAAAAATCCTTGGAGACGATCGACATGTGCACTCAAGAGAAAGGGGGTGTGGAAAGGTAGGCCGGCTGGGGCGATGTTCGGTCGTGTGCTTTGGTGTTCTTCCGCCGAAGATTACTCCGCCAGCCCTGGTGGGGCGGCGCTCCGTGTGTATCCCGAAAAGTAGTGCTTTATCCAAGGTTTAATTTTCATTAATTTAACGTTCGTAAACCGAAAATTTCGTAAGGCAAGGTGTTCGTAGACCGACGCCCCACCGTATGTCGTCGGCGTTGTTTGCTGTGTCAAATTACAGACGGGACCGCTTCATCAGGGAGATTTGTAGCCTTCTCTGTAAATTTTTCTTGATGGCATGAATTCTGGGTGGTTTTCCCGGCCTGCGAATTGTGTCGGGCCCCGTCCCCGCCACGGTCTGGTCTGCATTTTGGGAGCGGTGTCTGCATGGAGGGTCTTCAGAGGTTTGTGAGGTCGTTGAAGGCAGAGTCGGGCTGAACAGAAAGACATCTGTCTGGGTCTGGAAGGATTTCACGCTTCTGGCCAGCCAGATGATTTAGGCTCTCCAGGGCTACCTGCTGGGAAAGGCTCCCAGAGGGTTAACCTGACACAGATGGATCCCCACGCCATTGTTGAACACGCATGGGGGGGGGACACACACTAGCAAGTGCGTACGTGAAGGGAGAGACCAATCCAAGTGAGGACATAAGAGTACAACACACACACTGATGTAAAGGAGGT
Source organism: Hippocampus bargibanti (assembly GCF_051943395.1). Classification (NCBI taxonomy): domain Eukaryota; kingdom Metazoa; phylum Chordata; class Actinopteri; order Syngnathiformes; family Syngnathidae; genus Hippocampus; species Hippocampus bargibanti. The sequence continues at coordinate 996,407 of NC_142734.1, read as the reverse complement.
TTCAGCTCAATGGATTGTTAGTGTTGAGGACAAAAATGGGCTGTGGATTGTTATTGTCCTTTGGGCTTCGTTTGGGAGTCTTCAATATGAATTAAATAATTAATTAACTAATCAAATACACCACAGAATTAATTGCTTATTAATAAATTACCAAGCAGCTTTCCTTAATCACCTTACTGTAACTAGAACGCCACACTCAGACAATACATTTCTGAATGAAGAGCGGTAACAACTGTAGTACAGTGATACCTTGGCTTACGAATTTAATTGGTTCCCAGACAGAGTGTGTAAGGCAACAAGTGTGTATCCCAAAAATTACTTTCCCATAGGAAACAATTAAAATGAGAATAATCCGTTACCAGGTCCCGATAAAACATAATTTTCTACTTTCTTATTTTCTAAGCCTTAAAACTACACAAAACAAAATATACCTTATTTTATGTATAATACATGTGCTACGGTACCGCGTGTGCCCGGAATATTCGGCAAATCAAGCCTTTGAAGGTACTGTTCAGTGTCTCCATCGTCTTATATCATCAAGCAGATGAGTCAGTGGGTGTCCACTGCGTCCACGCATAATCCAATAATCAAAGCGTCAATACCTGCAAGGAAAAGTTTATCACAATCAACCTGCTGATTGCCTCTTTGGTTGTGGGATCTATTTTGGAGCAGTTGTCGAGCAAGAGAAGCAAAGTTTCGAATCAAGCCACGCGATGAGTTTCCTGTGGGATTATCTTGCTTTCTCATTAGTGCACCAAGACCTTTGTTCTACGCACATTAGTGCCGAATTACCATCAGCCCACGGTCATAATGAGGACCGCATTGACCTGTGGCTATTTGTATTGCATAGGCTTAATGAAAATACAATCAAGCCACCTTTTCCATTTTGCATTTTTGGCTATTGGAATGAATTGAGGCCTTAAATAGCACGGCGGTGCAAGATCTGGTATGTAAGAAGCAAAATTCAAAGGTAGCTAAAATGATTCTTGATAGGGTGCAGGGCATTTTTCTTTTTGTAATTCTTTCTCAGGCTGTGTTCTTACATATGTTGTGCAATCGGCATGGTGTGATTTGACAAAAACGGCGCATGTTCACTGTCCGTCCTCAGTGGAGACTATTCCAAAATTGGTTAAGGACAAGGAACAAATGGTGAGAGGCATTCTCACTTTTAAAGGACAACCGACGCCTCTGGACATCTTTTGCATTTTCTGAGATGCGACATTGGAGTCCTGACGGCTCGAATTGATAATAAAATGACAATAAAAACAATAATAATAATAATAAGAAGAAGAATTGAATTACTAAATACTTGGAATATCACTGCCATTCCTTTTTGGGACAAGTGTCATGATGCCGTTTTCCAAAATCCCAAATAGGATCAGGATATTTTTTTCGAAGACTCTCCTTTGTTATTTTTCCCTCCCCCTCACCAGTGTGTTTTTAGCTTGAGCATTTTGCGGCATATTACAGCAAGTCATTCACGCAGCAACACAAAGGGGCTCCCAAAACAGCTGTTTACATGGGCCATCGTCTGTTTGGAAACATCTGCACTTCGTTTCCACAGTTTTGACAGGAAGAACAGGACATCAGCTTTGCTCCCGCTCTGCTTTGCTCTCTCTGATGTTTGGGGTTTTTTTTTTTTGGTGTTGGTGTTGCGACCATCTGCTCCCGATGATTTCAGAATCGACAGCGTAAGCGCTGTTGAACGCACTCAGTTGTTGCTTGTAGTCTGCTTAAAGAACAACCGACACCATTTTTTGTTTCTTTCCTAACTGACATCAGATAAACGTTTTATAGCATCTAAGATACCCAAAACACGCAGCCAAATGCAAAACACTAATAAAAATGACTTAGTGTCCAAAATCTTTAAAAACATAAACCCGGAAGTGACCAGTTTCAGAAGGTCCCGCCCCCTTGTTCGTGACATCACGCCAAGACATCTTGACTTGCTCGAGAATCAAAACAATGGCTTCAGATTCAGAGAATATGCTTTCTTGTTACTCATCCAGTGATGAATATGATTCACATAGTTCTGGAGAGGAAAGCATAAATGTTTGCAATCGCTTAAAGAAGTCCTTCCATATTATTTTGAGGCGTCTGGAGACTGTAACTCCCAGAAAATGCACAAGATGGCGGCCAAAGTCCGTTGGAAATGGGCTGATTTGTCTGCTGGGAATTTGAGTCAACTAGTAACAAATAGTAGTCTTGGTGCAAGGCACAACGATTCACCATCACGTTATTTATGTTTTTTCCTTCTAATTTCGCCATCAAAATGGTGTTTCAGACGGAACAACGTACCCAAAATGCATTGTGTGTCGCTTTCTCGGTCAGGGGCGTTCCATCCGTGACGTCACGTCTGGCATCGACATCAACTAAAAAATAAGACTTCCTGAATATTCAACGCGAGTGCTAAAAGGTAAAATATAGCGATAAGCTGTGGAATCTTTGTAAAATACGCTCAGTAGAAGCCATTTGAAGTCATTTTACAAATTATGGACACAACTTGTCCGCAGGCGTCGGTTGTCCTTTAAGTCCATATCAAAATTTCATTGCTGACACTTGTCAAGCCGCTGATTTTTCTGTTCAACAGCTGGAACTGACCGGCGCACTTTTCACATGACATGTTTGAACTTTGAACCCTGGGATTGGTCACAGGCAGCCTGCAGGTGTTTGAGCTTCACTGCTGTTGGCAAACAGCAAGCACCTGCGCCTGATTTTATTTTCTTCGTTCTGTTCATACTTTTCACGAATGCTCGAATGAAAACATGTTAGCATGAACAAAGACTAAAAACAGTTGTGTCACAAATAAACCACATTGATTAACTATATTTCTATCTATCTATCTATCTATCTATCTATCTATCTATCTATCTATCTATCTATCTATCTATCTATCTATCTATCCATCATCCATAACACATTTATTACACATAAAATAAGGTATATTTTGTGTAGTTTTAAGGCTTAGAAAATTAGAAAAGAGAAAATGATGTTTTATGGGAACCTGGGAACAGATTATTCTCATTTTAGTGTTTTCCTATGGGAAGTTAAGTTTTGGGAGACACACTTTTCGCTTTACACACTCTGTTTGGGAACCAATTAAGTTCGTAAGCCAAGGTATCATTGTACAGACACATGCACACATCCACGAGTGTGTGCATGCTACGTGTAGCATGTGTGTCTGTTTGTGGACACGCACACACGAGCGAGAGATGAAACTCAACCATGCAGCCGTTTCATCTTGATTTCAGTTCGCTGTTATTCATTATGTGGCTACAGTCGCAAAGTCAAGTGCGAGCTTGTGTTTTTTATTGCTAGCTAACTTTGCTAGAGTTAACAGTTGAAAAGAAAAACAGACTGTTATTGTTTTGTTCTGGTTTGCAGAAATATCCGTGTGTAAAATGACCGTCAATGGTATTTAAAACCAATAGTTCCTTTGCAAATGCATTTAATGCACAACTGACGTCTGCGGACAAGTTGTGTCCATAATTTGTAAAATGGCTTCAAATGACTTCTACTGAGCGTATTTGACAAAGATTCCACCGCATATAGCGATATTTTACCTTTTAAGACTCGCGCTGAATATTCCGGAAGTCTCGTTTTCCAGTTGGTGACGAGTACTCACGTTACGTCACTGAAGGAACGTCCCTGACTGAAAAAAGGACACATTGTAGCAGTCCTTCCATCACATCAATGCATTTTGCTGTACTTGTTTGGTCTGAAAACTTCATGTTGCACCAAAAAGAGGCAGAAGAGTGCGACAAAGCTCCGTGTAAGGAATTAATCAGCCTGTGGGAACGGACTGATTAATTCCTTACACAGAGCTTTTTCGCCATTTTCTGCCTCTTATGGTGCTACATTTCCCCCCCCCTCATTGCCTCAAAATGGCACGGAATAAATTATTTAATCGATTGCAAACATGTATGCTTTCCTCTTCAGAACGATTTGAATCATATTCATAACTGGATGAGTAACAAGAAAGCATATTCTCCGAATCTGAAGCCATTGTTTTGATTCTCGAGCAAGTCAAGACGTCTTGGCGTGATGTCACGAACAAGGGGGCGGGACCTTCTGAAACTGTTCACTTCCGGGTTCATTTTTTTTTTTTGCAGATTTTGGACACTTGAAGTCATTTTGATTGGTGTTTTGCATTTGACTAAAAATATCAGCCTGCGTGTTTTTGGCTATTTTAGATGCGATAAAACATTTTTCTGATGTCAGTTCGGAACCAAAAAAAGTGATGTCGGTTGTCCTTTAAGTCTCAGACTGTTGACCCGCCGTCCAAACTTCACAAGTCACGCACGCTCACTTCAAGAATGAAGTGGCACATTCATCATCACATCACCGCTGCAGTGAGACGCACCCCAAACCCCAAGCGTCACCCCACTTGAGTGCATGAAGGAAGGCAAAGGTTTTCTTGCCATATGGCGGGTGGCCTCGGAGGGCCCCCACACGCACACATGACATCAGCGCTCAGCCTGGAGGAGCTCGTGACAGCCGTATGTAAATTGAATATGACTAATCGCTTTTTCCCCGCATCGCCTCCCGCCAACGTTGGCCCCGCCGTGATGAGAGACGATTCGGAGTGGAAGAAGAAGGGGAAGGACGAGATTGGAGAGCGACACAAAATTGTTGTCTTCTTTTTTTACGGATGAGAACGGGCTAAGTCAGAGCGTGGCCAAGCACCGATAATAAATCTGCCTTTTTCTATGTATTTATATCAATGCCACCCAGGAACTGCACAAACAAACTGCACAAACACACACACACACACACACACACACACACACACGTAGAAAACAGGCGAGTCAGTGGACGAGTTTTTCATGCTAGAGCAGAGGTCGAAAAACAACCATGTATAGTAAGGCGTTTTTAGCGCAAAAAAACAACCATGTATAGTAAGGTGTTTATAGCCCAAAAACGACCATGTATAGTAGGGTGTTTTTGGGAACCTATGGCTCGCGACCCGTATATGGCTCTTTTGATGATTCTGGGCGCTACATTGGAGTCCAGACAACTCGAATTGATACGGAAGGACTTCTTTAATCGATTGCAAACATGTATGCTTTCCTCTTCAGAACTATTTGAATCATATTCAGAACTGGATGAGTCACAAGAAAGCATCTTCTCCCAATCTGAAGCCATTGTTTTGATTCTGGAGCAAGGCAGTGTGTGAAGGAGTATCTTTGTGTGATGTCACAGACAAGGGGGCGGGACTTTCTAAATCTGCCCAGTTTTCGAGCTCATTTTGTGGCAGTTTTGGGACACTTGAAGTCATTTTTATTGGTATTTTGCATTTGACGAAAAATATCAGCCTGCGTGTTTTAGCTATTTTAGATGCTATAAAACGTTTTTCTGATGTCCGATATGGAACCAAAAAAAATTGTGTTGGTTGTCCTTTAAGGCTTATTTAGTTGAAAATGATGTTTTATGGGGACCTGGGAACGGATTATTCTCATTTTGATGGTTTCCTATGGGAAATTAATATTTGGAATACACACTTTTTCGCCTTACACATACTTTCTGGGAACCAACTAAATTCATAAGCCAAGGTATTACTGTAATTGGCTGTATTTTTTCGGGCCCGATCTTCCCTCTACTTCATGCCAAAGAGGACCGACGTGATGTTGTTGTACAGCATGAACTGAAATGTCGTTCTTATCAGTGTGTATCATCTTCTTACGCCTCGATCGCTTGAAGTGGTTCTCACTCACACACACACACACACACACACACACACACGCACACACACGCCTTCACACTCACAAAGAAGGAAATGGATGATGAAGTGCTTCCACATGTGGAAGCCATGAAAGAAGAGTCTGAGGTGCATATTGACCACCCATAGAAGAGCGAGTCCCAGGTGTCCTTTTTTTGCCTTTGTTCTCGTTTATATCCTGCATGTGCGCGTGTGCGCTAATCAACCCCGTCCCCAATTTGCACAAAAGCCTAAAATCCACACGAGTTCCCGCTCACCGTCCGTCCGTCCGTCTGTATCTTCACGCCGCTTTTCGACGTGCCAACGCAAAGTCTGCGCGTCTGCCAACAAAGCTGCGGGCGAAGAGATGCACTCTCATTTCCTCGCGCTTCCTTTTTAATCAGACCAGAATAACTTCGGCTTTAAGTGCGCCGCCTCCTTCTGTCACACGCGATGATTCGTGTTGGAGTCAAATCTGCCGCTTCGCTTCCAAACCAAAACAAGAATGTGTTGAGCGGGAACTAAGTGCTGCGTTTGATCGATGTCGGCGGAGGTGGAGGCCATTTTGCCATTGGTGATGTCACGTCAGGAACGCCCCCTGATCGAGAAAGCGACACACAATGCATTTTGGGTACTTTGTTCCATCTGAAAACTTCGTGTTGATGGCGAAATTAGAAGGAAAACACATAAATAACGTGATTGTGAATGGTTGTGTGTTGCACCAAGACTAATATTTGATACTAGTTGACACAAATTCCCAGCAGACAAACGAGCCCATTTCCAACGGAGCTTGGGCGCCATCTTGCACATTTTCTGGGACGCTACATTGGAGTCCAGATGCCTCAAAATGAGACGGAAGGACTCCTTTAATCGATGTCAAACATTGATGCTTTCCTCTTCAGAACTATTTGAATCATATTCATAAATGGATGAGTAACAAGAAAGCATCGTCTCTGAATCTGAAGCCATTGTTTTGATTTTAGAGCAGGGCAAGACGTCCTGGCGTGATGTCCCGAACAAGGGGGCGGGGCCTTCTGAAACTGAAACTTTCTGAGGTCATTTTGAAGTAGTTTTGGGATATTTTAACTCATTTTTATTGGTGTTTTGCATTTGACTAAAAATATCAGCCTGCGTGTTTTGGGTATTTTAGATGCTATCAAACGTTTTTCTGATGTCAGTTAGGAAACCAAAACAATGGTGTCGGTTGTCCTTTAAGAGAAAAAAATCAATACCTCTTGGATGTTATCCTCCATATGAGCAGCTCACATGTTGTAACATGCTGCGATGGAAGCTGATGTGAGTCACTTCAGAGTCTGCAAAACTGCACGTGATTCTCGGATAAATATGCAGCAAGTGAGTCACACTGTTTTATAATTATAATAAAAATAATAATAATAATAATAATAATAATAATAATAATACATTTCATTTATAAGCACATTTCAAAACTCTCAAGGTCACTTTACAGTCGCAAATATGGAAATGCTAATTTAGGCAGACAAAAGTAAACGTGCTGTGAAGGCAACATTCTAAGACTGTGTGTGTGTGTGTGTGTGTGTGTGTGTGTGTGTGTGTGTGTGTGTGTGTGTGTGTGTGTGTGTGTGTGTGTGTGTGTGTGTGTGTGTGTGTGTGTGCGTGCGCGTGCGTGTGCGTGTGTGTGTGCGTGTGTGTGTGTGTGTCTGACAGAGAAGATGTATATATACTTCTATCAAAGATGTGTGTGTGTGTGTATATATAATAATAATAATAATAATACAGTAAAGTCTCGTTATATCGATATCGGATATATCGATAGTCCCGGTTATATCGATATTTTTTCGGACTCCCTTGAATATCGATATAACAAGACTTTACTGTAATAATAATAATAATAATAATAATAATACATTTCATTTATAAGCACCTTTCAAAACTCTCAAGGTCACTTTACAGTCACAGGATATTTTTTTTCTGCAGGTGAGCAGCGGCAGCCACATGTTCACTCAACCCGGAAGTAACTGAAATAGATAGAAAGCTAACTAGCTAGCCAATAGATAGCCAACAGATACTTAGCTAGATAGCCAGCTAGCTAGCGCGATGGTGAATCGTTGTGTGTTGCACCAAGACTGCTATTTGATACTAGTTGACACAAATTCCCCGCAGACAAATCAGCCCATTTCCAACGGAGCTTGGGCGCCATCTTGTGCATTTTCTGGGCGCTACATTCGAGTGCCGAGGGCTCGAATTGATACGGAAGGACTTCTTTAATCGATTGCAAAAATGTATGCTTTCCTCTTCACAACTATTTGAATCATATTCATAACTGGATGAGTAACAAGAAAGGATCTTCTCCCAATCTGAAGCCATTGTTTTGATTCTCCAGCAAGACAAGACGTCTTGGGGTGACGCCACGAACAAGGGGGCGGGACCTTCTGAAACTGGCCACTTCCGGTTTCAATTTGAAGTACTTTTTACACACTTGCAGTCATTTTTATTGTTGTTTTGCATTTGACTAAAAATATCAGCCTGCGTGTTTTGGGTATTTTAAATGCTCTAAAACGTTTTTGTGATGTCAGTTAGGAACCAAAAAATGGTGTCGGTTGTCCTTTAAGGTGCGCATGTCTGCCTTCCGGATCCAAGTATGCAGGTTGAGACTCATTGATCCCAACTAGTTTTCCGCGTGACGTCATGGTGAGATTCTTCTTTTGAGATTCACCTCCTAGCCTAGATGATATCTTGCTTTAAGCACGTGATATAACATCGCCATTGACCTGATTGGCTGAGCCTCATCGTGTTATTGATGCCTTCTCCAACCTCTTTCCCCTCCCTTTCAACGTCACATTTCCAGTGTGTATTCCTCCCTTTTTATGACTTTCATTTGCATATAAATTAAATCCATCTTGTGCCTGCAAGGCAGACTACGCTAACTATGCAAACGATCCTTGCTTTTTCTTTGTTTTACAGATAAACCCTTGGCTTCCTTAAATGACAAGGTGGGATGGATGTGGGAGGGGTCCTTTTCGGTGTTTCATAAATGTATGAATTTTAAATACACTGTCATCAGATCGTCTTCCGCATTCACAGCAGGGAATTGGAGCATCATTATCGTGTTGGAGCTGCGGGCTTGGCTGACCGTGAAGAGCCTTTTCACCTCCGTTCACACACACATGCAGGCCAGATGGCCGAACTCAATTGAGACGGCCGACGCGACGCGCGTGCGTGCGTGCGTGTCGCGTAGGCGAGTGGGTGAGAAAACGCGCGCGTGGAATCGTGCGCGCGTGTCTTTTCGAATCAGAAAGCTTCCAATTCATTTGCTGTTAATTGACGTCAACACTTGACGACAGCTTCAGTGCAGGACGTACCAAGAAACATTTGGGGGGGGGGGGGGCTTATATTGTCTTGGAGGTAAAAGAAAGAAAGAAAGATGACTATGAATATTAATTTGGACATTTTAGGGAATGGACACATATTCGCTTTTGTCCCTTGAATGGCTTTTAAAGAGCCACACATTAAAAAAAAAAACACTTTAATTTTGCTCAAGCCCCCCCCCCTTCGCCGCCCCCTCTTTTCATTTTATAAAAATACGTATTAACATTTCATTTATAAGGGCCTTAAAAAGCTCTCAAGGTCACTTTACAATCAAATGATTACTTTTTTTCTGTGGGTGAGCAGCGACAGCCACACGCGCCAGCATTCACTCAACCCGGAATAACTCAAAAAGATAGAAAGCTAGCTAGCTAGCTAATAGAATGCTATATACTAATGCTAGTGGGGCCTTGGCTTACGAACTTAATTGGTTCCCAGTCAGAGTGTGTAAGGCGAAAACTGTGTATCCCAAAAAATTATTTCCCATAGGAAACCATTAAAATGAGAATAATCCGTTCCCAGGTCCCCATAAAATATAATTTTCAACTAAATAAGCCTTAAAACTACACACAACATACATTATTATATGTATAATAAATATAAATTTCAACTAAATAAGCCTTAAAACTACACACAACATACATTATTTACATGTAGAATAAATATATGCTATGTATAGCTACAAAGAAATATACTCCACCGACCACCATATTGTAGTCCATCTGTACAGTAAAGTAACTTGATAGGCACTATTCTGCACTATACATGATAGGCACTATTCTGAGCTAAATGCAAATAAATTAATAAACAGAATATTATGTTTATTGTTGGATTTGTAAATTTGTCAGTGTGGTTTATTTCTAATAATTCGGGGGATCAATTTGAAGTGGCAACGTCATTAAAGTAAGACTGTTAAACAAAAATAGCAGTTCTGGAGGATTTTTGTAAGTATCGATATTTTTAAGACACGATATCGTATTGGAGTGTATGCAAGTGTGTTTCGTGACGTCACGCAGTGAGGGTATTCTTTTTCATTTGGGAATGCAAAAAAAAATAAACGGCCTTTTTTGTGTGCTTGTTATCCTATATAATAGCCTGCAGATTTCCAGGCGCAAAGCCCACTGGAGCAAGTAAAGCCACTTAAAGACTGAGCAGCCAAAGATGAAGAAATTAGATCAATTATATTTCAAAGGCAATCGACTAAGCCGCATGTAGCAAAGTCCCTGTTTGTCATTCAATGAAATCAATTAGAAACACGGAGCGGGCTTATTAAAATGTTGCTTTATAGGCCGCAGCCCACCACCGGCATGCGCCTACTTGAAATCGTTCAAGACGCCGAAAAAGCGCGGGGCCGTCAAGTCGATGGCGCTTTTTGGTTTTTTTGTCTTTCTTTTTTTGTGGCGCATTTTTGCGGGCTTGTTAGCACTTAATTACATCGCAACAGAGCCACCAAACACATGCCTACATGGACAACATTCCCACAGTGCAATATCACACGACAAATAAGAGCATATATCTAATTCTCTTCCTTTTAGTCGTAATAATAATGATCATAATAATAAGTAATACTACTACTAGTTACTAGTAGTAATGTTTCTACTACTACTACTACTACTTTTAATAATAATAATAATATAATAATAATAAAAGTAATACTACTATTAGTTACTAGTAGTAATATTTCTACTACTACTACTACTACTACTACTACTACTAATTATTATTATTATTATAAAAATAATAAAAGTAATACTACTACTGGTTACTAGTAGTAATATTTCTATATATATAATATTACTACTACTACTAATAATAATAATAGTAATCGTAATAATATTCATAATAATATGTTTCTTGCGATTGGCTGGTGACCAATTCAGGACGCCCAAAGACAGGCTCCAGCATCCCCCCCCCCATAATAATATTTATTATTATTATTATTATTATTATTATTATTATTATTATTATTATTATTATTATCGTAACCAAACCATACCATATACCATACCAAACCAAAATAATAATAATAATAATAATAATAATATTATTATTATTATTATTATTATTATTATTATTATTATTATTATTACATGACTGTAAAGTGTCCTTGAGGGTTTTGAAAGGCAAATGAAATGTATTATTATTATTATTATTATTTTACTATCATTTTACTATTATTTTATTATTATTTTATTGTTATTATTATTATTATTAGTAGTAGTATTAGTAGTAGTAGTAGTAGTAGTAGTAGTAGTAGTAGTAGTATTCGCATTATTATTATAAAATAGCAAATCTAGCGTTTTCTGAAAAAATACGTTGCCCCATAGAATCTTATAGAACACACACACACATATATTGCCAATGAAGTTCTCACTGTATCAAACTGGTAAGCGAAGTCTTATAATCGTATAGTAGTACTACAATCATGAGGAAAAAAGTACTGTGTATAATAAGTACAGTATCGTACTTTTTTCCCACATGCACATGCGGTAGTGCCTTAGTAGTTTGTGACTTATTTAGAGAAATGTGTAAAAGTCATGCAGAGGAATGTAATCATATCAAAATCGGATCGATAGTGTAAACCATTCGAGACATATTGTCTTAGAAGGCGAACGTGTGTGTGTGTGTGTGTGTGTGTGTGTGTGTGTGTGTGTGTGTGTGTGTGTGTGTGTGTGTGTGTGTGTGTGTGTGTGTGTGTGTGTGTGTGTGTGTGTGTGTGTTCCGTCACCCTGGCATGCCTTGTAACTTTGCATCGCTATTGAAAATGAATCCGACGTGCACAATGACTGCCAGTCGTTAGCATGATTTCGTCTTTGAAGGCGCACCACATGAACGCCCTGAACTCAAAACAATTGGGGGGGGGTGGAGAATAAGTCCAGCGACCTCACGTTTCTCTCTGTCTCTTTCTTTTCTTTTTAATTTGACATTTTTTTTTTTGGAATCCATACACGTGAACATATATTGAAAAATCTTTGGCTTTTTGTCAGTCTGCGATGTGTGAAGGAAACATGAAGGGGTCACAAAATGTCTGCTCAAAACAACCACAGGGGAGTGAGAGATCTGAGGGAAGGGCCTTACTTAAATATACTCGTTTCGCACATCATGATAACTGCAGCGGCTATAGAAAGTCTGAATCGCACCGACGTCCGTAAAAATGCTCGACTCTACTCGCTGTCCTCCTTCTCGTCCTGCACGGTGGTGGTCGAGTGGTTGTACAGTCCTTGGGCCATGAGCTGCAAGGCCAGGCCGTTCTTGTAGCCGGTGGCCTTTTTGATCTTGGCCCGCTTGTTCTGGAACCAGATTTTGATCTGCGACTCGTTCAGGTTGAGTTCTTGAGCCAGAGACTGTCTTCGTTGCTCGGTGATGTAGCGGTTGGCCTGGAATTCGGCTTTCAGTCTCTGAAGTTGCTCGGCCGTGAACGCCGTCCTGGGCCGTTTGTCCTCCTTGCTGCTCTTCTTCTTCTTCAGTTTGCGTGTCCTCGGTCCTGGTGTGGAAACAACAATGGCACGAACACGTAAATATCCACAGATATCGTCTGCTCATCCGTACGGTGAAGACGACGAACGTCTGGTAGAGACGAAGCGAGCATTGCCGAGTGTCAGAACGCAACGACTCTTCACGTCCACTCGGAATGGCCCCCTTTTTTTGGCGTGAAAGCACCACCGTGGGGGGTCTTTAAGTCAAGTGGAAAAGAAAACGACCGATCGGCAACCGATCTGTTTTTTTGAAGCTGTTTTCGTACTGCAATTAAGAATCCGACTGCACTGCCTGACGACGCTAAAAATAAAAAAAAAACTGGAATATGACGACGGTCATATTCCAGTTTTTTTTTAATACATCTGAACAAATCTGGGAGAAATACTAATCATTAGCAAAACGGAGCCGTATAGATTGTCAAGCCACAACTTGACAAACGCGAGTGGAGTTGAATAGAAAAAAAACCTTCACTTCTTCCGTAAGGTGTAAAAAATAATGTGAAAACTGCACTTGGAATGTAAATTAATGAACACGATTTTTTTTCATTCATATTTTTGGGTGGGATTTAGTGATCGGAATGTGGCTTGTGCAGGTTATTTGCGGAGCCTGATTGATGGGGATTTTAACCTTGCAGTCTACACTCTGCCTTTGAACTTTATTAATTATAATACCATAGCACGTTTATTATCCATAAAATAAGAAAATTAGAAAGTAGAAAAATTATATTTTATGGGGACCTGGGAACGGATTATTCTCATTTTAATAGTTTCCTATGAGAAATTAATTGTTGGGATACGCACTTAAAAGATTTTTTTTGAACTACTGTTTTTTCGGAGGGGGTGTATTGGAATGCAAATTACAGAAACATTTTTTAACTACTGTTTTTTTTAGTTTGGAATATTTCATGAGGAAAAAACACTGCAGACCTTTTTTATGCATCCGGCATAATGTAAACAATAAGAATACATAGAGGACACTGATTCGCTGTGGCGACCCTTGAAGGGAAAAGCCCAAAGGAAAAAAAGTATAATGTCTATAACATTTTTATTTGTTTGTCTTATTTCGTCTAAAATAGTTCACCCAAACCTGTATTTTCTGTGTGGCTCTCTCTCTCTCTTGTTTCTATTTATAAGTATATTTTATTTAGTGCTTTCTATTTGTGATTGTATTTTATATATTATAGTACCTATTACTTGTCTGTGACTGTAAAGTGTCATTGAGAACTTTGAAAAGCGCTTAAAACGTAACATATTATTATTACATTTTGAGATCATGCTAATCGGATGCAAAAACCTAATTATGAATGGCCCTTATATTTTTTTAAATTAACGTTATGATAATTGGATAGAACAAGTGCATTATTGTGCACAATCACTAATGACAGAAAATAAAATGACATTGCACACTCGTCCCATTTTTATAAAAATGATACATTAACGTAAGATATAATATTTGACACGAGCGCTGCATTATGGCGACAAATATGATTGAAAATGTACAGTTTGAGTGAATATGCATTTTTTTCATATTTGATATGATGATACTACCACAGAAAAACTGATCCCGTGACTGTAAAGTGACTTTGAGAGTTTTGAAAGACGCTTAAATATGAAATGTATTATTATTAGTGCAGCAGCAGCAGCAGCAGCGCGTTCTACCGGAAACAAATTCCTCGTGGGTTCTACCTACTCTTGGCTTATAAAGATGATTGTGATTCAGATTCTGATTCTGACTGAAGCGTGATTGGTGTGTTGTGATCGGCCGAGTTAAGGTCGCAGATTTACAGCAAATTTGGGGCGTCGCGACCACTAACGACTTAGTTTTCCCAAAATAGAGCGACGCGGTCTAATAAAAAGTCTAGTGGCGAACAAACGGCCAATGATACGATGCCGCTAGGGTGTTTTTAAGCGCCTTACCAGATGAGGGCCGATCCGAGTAGCGCGTACAGTACACCCAGGCCGGCCACAGCATGGGTTGCTGGTCCTTGGCGGCGGGTACGGACGCTCCGTTGCCGCCGTTCATCACCACGATGGCCGAAGGGCTGTCGGCCAGTCTGCCGCCGTTGCCCGCCGCGTCGCTTTGTTTCGCCGAAGTCTGCTTGGACGAAGGCGACGACGACGACGACGACGACGACGAAGAGGAAGACGAAGACGAAGACGGCGACGACGAGGCGCTGTCGCTGCTGCAATTGGAGTCCAAGCAGAGATTGCCGGCGCGCGGCCTCGCCGCTAACGGGTTGATGTTTTCTCTGCCGGCCGTCCGGTAGCCGGACTCCTTTTTACAGCCGAAATCTGGCCGCAGGATGTTATCGATAAAAAAGTTGGTGGTTCTGTGAGCCTGCTGGGCGGCCTGGTGCGGGAGGATAAGGGGAGGGGACGGAAGGTTCGGTGACAGCGACGCGCTTTCGTCCTCGGTCGAGTCCCGGCCGCTCGTGGGCTCCTTTTGCTCTTCCATGACTCGCGACGCTGACGAATGTCGGTCGGCTTCTCCGCGACGCACGCGCACGCGCTCCACTTGTTGCAATGCCGAACCTTTTGTTATCCAATTTAGTCGCGCCGCATGCAAAAAAAAGAAAAGAAAAGAAAAATGAAATCGACCTTTGGGAAGTCAGTAGAATAAGTTCAAAGCATGAGGCGCAACGACCGCATGCCTTGACTGAATCATTTCCCACGAGCTGACATAGCGAGCGTTCGAAACACTGTCTGCCTCGGCCCACTGCAGGTTAATATGTGTCGACTCTCTCTCCCCCCTCCGGCCCCCCAAAAAAGCGTTGTCGTCCTTCTCCGGTTCCGGTCTGCCTCTTACAACCCGGCCGCGGCGCGAAGGGCAAAGACGCTCGTTGGGCCCACCAATGGCGTTTCGAGAGCGTCCTCGTCTCAAAGCGCCTCGTCCAATCGGAGCGCTGCAATCGAGCGAACGCGGACACGCGCCTGCGAGCCCCGAGCAAGTAGAAGCGGGCGGCTCACGGCGGCATTTCCACAGCACATATGCAACAAAAACAAAAAGAAAACAACAGACTTAGCACATGGTCTGCAAGCCAACTCAAAACATTTGCATTTACACTCATGCAGAGCAGTAATACTACTACTACTACTACTACTACTACTACTACTACTACTACTAATAATAATAATAATTATAATAATAATACATTTCATTTTAAGCGCCTTTCAAAGCTCTCGAGAACAGTTTACAGTCACAGACAAGCATATAATATAAATACCTTAACCCATGGTACTGTAATAAATAAAATACAATCACAAATAAAATACATTAAATAAAATACAGATATAAATAGAAACAAGAGAAAGAAGTACACAGAAAAGGCGATTTTTTTAAGGTGGGTTTTCAGATGGGATTTGAAGGTGGGAGGAAGTGAGTTCCAGATTTTGGGGGCATAGCAGCTGAAAACTCGGTCCCCCACCGTGCTGAGACGGGCAGAGGGGGCATATAGAGGTGAAGGGAGGAAGAGGTTCTGAGTAA
The DNA here is from genome assembly GCF_051943395.1 of Hippocampus bargibanti. Taxonomy (NCBI): domain Eukaryota; kingdom Metazoa; phylum Chordata; class Actinopteri; order Syngnathiformes; family Syngnathidae; genus Hippocampus; species Hippocampus bargibanti. The sequence goes on along the minus strand of NC_142734.1, from coordinate 980,404 downwards.
AAGTCCTCTACTAGATTAGCCATTAGATTCATCCAATTTAGATTACCCCGTATTAGTGTTTTATTAATAAAAAAAAAGCCGGAAAATCCTAATGGACCCTCTGCATCCTGCCCACCACATTTTCCAGCGACTCCCCACAGGCAGGTGCGACCAGACATTTAAACAGCTTCTTCCCCTGTCGCCATTGACTCTAAACAGTCACCCAAATGTAGCTTTTATAGTGGCTCTTTGCATTATAGCTCCATTTTTGTACTCACTTCAACGGCTGTCTCTTTGATACTTTGCACATTGTACCACTTACATTTAGGAATTAGATTAGATTAGCATTTATTAGTGTCCTTTATACTTATTTGTCATGTTTTTTGTGTTTATTCTGATGATACTAGTGCAGAGTGTTCTACATACTTGGCCAATAAAGATGATTCTGATTCAAATGCCAGTCAAATAGACCATCTGCAAAAAGTGCAGAGGGAGTCAAAAACAAGACAAAAAAAATACATAATCAAATATGCAGCCCTACATGATATATTTTATAAAATTATCTTTTGTAAAATTATTAAAACAACGAAAACGACACATTTGATCACAATATGAAGCCCAGCGCATATTCCATTTAGGAGTTAAAAGAAATAACACGTTGAAACATTCACAAGGTAGTTTACAATCAGAATCAGAAAACCTTTAATAGTCCCAAAAATGGCGACATTTGCAATCTACAGAAAGCAAAATTGAAAGAGGGAGGTGTGGGGGGGGGGTCAAAATATAAAACAAAGTATTCTATCCACAATAGAAAATGTCAGAATACTGACATGTATAACTGCACAAAAAATAGCATAAAATCAGTTTTGATATGAAAGTGCAAATTTCCCCATTGTGGGACTATTAAAGGCTTTCTGATTCTGAAATTATATATATATATTTATTTTTTTTTTCTTTCCAAATAACGGTGACAAATTAGAGCTAACATACCATGGTATGTAATGCATTACACAGACGTTGACCTCCAACGTCATTGCTACAGACGAAGAAACCCCTAAATAGCAATCTCGTCGCTTTCGATGGCGGTCACAAAATATCCGAGCGAAAGTTGCTTTCAGCCCTATAATTGGCGATTAGTAATCATAACATTATTAATAGTTAGAATAGCATGAAAGCTCGGACGTGTTGATGTTTAACGCCATGAAATCTTTATCCCACACGCAGGCTGTGTAGTCGGAAGCCTTGGCTACTTAATTAAATTCCAATTAGGACACTATCACTATGCTGTTTAGCCGCAGCGCCTATTGTCCGCAAACGAGCGCTCAGTCTGCTCTTATCTTATGCCGCAAAGAGGGGCTGCTTGAGAGGGCCTGCAAAAGATAATTTATTGCTTTTAATTAGTCTTCATTCCGCCCGATCGGCCCGGTGTTCATCACCGCCGTTGGGTTGAATAAAAGCCCAATGAAAAGCGCTGTCACCGCTCCCTGGCAGGGCCCTTCATCAAACCCAAGCAGGGGCCCCTGCCTGCGTTACAAGGCGCGTCGTTTCCAAGGTGCTGATAAAGCTGCTTGAATAATAGCCGAGCCCCTCGCAGACACCATTTACAGAAATGACTTTATTGACGGCTTCGCGTTGCTCGTTCATTTTAGGGAGTCAGATTTGTTGCCGTAATACGATGATAAATGCACAGACTCACTGCAGACTGGCTTTTATTCGGCAACCTATATACTACACGTACAATCACACACACACACACACACACACACACACACACACACACACACACACACACACACACACACACACACACACACACACACACACACACACACACACACACACACACACACACACACACACAGACACACACACACACACACACACGAATGGGAGGTGGAAGAAATCCAGCGATCTTTGCAAAATGGCCGTGTCTCAAATTAACAATAATGCTGTACTTTTGTTTATGATTGCAAATCTCCCCATTGTAAGACTATTAAAGTATTTCTGATTCTGATGATGCTTACACACAGTACTACAAGAAATTGTCAACTGTTTAAAAAATACTTTCAAAGGCTATTGAACATTCAACGCTGGCCGTAAATGGGCTAATCCATTTAGCGTAAATGGGCTAGCCCATTTACAGCGAGCGTGTTCATGTGAGCACAGATAAATTATTTTTTTTAAAATCAAATTAAACTGAAAACAGAGTATCAAATAGTTTGAAACAGATTTGAAAATGTTTTGGTGAAAGTTGACGACGCAAAAAAAAAAAACGGATTCAAAATAGTCTTTCATTCGTGTCTCGCACTTTCGAGAGACAAAATTTTACTTAAAAATATTCAATAATTCAGTGTTAATATAATATGTATTTGTACGGCAGGAACGAAATCATATAACGTATATTTAGCGTGTGGTTAAAATCAGAATAGCAACTTTAATTTAAAATATGTTCAACGAATAATCGTACAAGACTTTCAAAACATGCACACTGCTGCAGATGGATTTAAATTGCCGCCGTCCACGCGCAACGACATCTTTTTCAGTCTCAACCCCCAATATTTGTTTCATTTCCACTTGGACATTTCTCGTAAATATATCACATTTAATCCCCGCCTGTCTGCGGAAATAAATACACGAAAACCACCCGAGCGAATGCATTTTATGTCTCCGTGATCGCAACCGGGTGAATCTGGATATCTTTGAAGGCTTGCGCTGACACCTAGTGGCAGAAAGAGGAAGTCGTATAGGTTGCGCATTGACGTCATAGCTTTGCGACAGAACGAAGGCAAAGTGGCGGTTTATGACTGGATTTGTAACCGATTGACTTGTAGAAGCGAATGGTGAAAGACGGAACGGAACTCGGATTTGGACATGGCGGATCATATCTTCTGTGTCTTTGAGGACGTCACGTTGGGCTTCCCAAACCCCTGCTTCCATCACTAAGTGGAAGTGGCGTGAGTAAGCTACTCCACGCTAGCTAGCTAGCTATTAAATATATAGCTAACAATGACATCTGCTTGCATGATGTTGCCACTGAACGCAGTATGTGTGTGTTCATAATCTGACCATTCAACACATATTTTCTATCTGATACCTGTTTGCTAGCTACTAGCTATCTCGCCGGCTAACTAGCTAGCCAGCTATTAATTATATAGCTAGCTGGCTAGCTATTATTTATATAGCTAATAGCTAACAATGACATCTGCTTGGATGACGTTGCCACTGAACTCAGTGTGTGTTCATAATCTGAGCTGTCAACACATATTTGCTACCTATTTGCTATCTCGCCGGCTAACTAGCTAGCTCGCTATTAATTATATAGCTATCTAGCTAGCTGGCTATTTGTTACATCGCTAGCGATTAATTATATAGCTATCTAGCTAGATGGCTATTTATTACATCACTAGCTAGCTATTAATTATATAGTTAGCTAACTAGCTATTAATTATATAGCTAATCGCTAACGACATTATTATTATTGTTATTATTATTGTTATTGTTATTACAGGAATTATGTTACTGCTCCCAAATGCGATTTGATGACGGATGCAGTACTGCATTTGTCCACTAGATTTCAGCGTCGAGCTGCTGCAACAACGTTTGTTCGAGGGTGTTTAACATTACATGTTTTTTTATACAACCCACCATGACGAATGACGTCACTTTTGTAAACGACTTTTTAAATATTAATCATAAATTCCAACCGGAAGTTAAACTAATTGAAATAATAGTGTATAATAGTGCCAACTGGATGGATTGATGGATGAATGAATGATTTTGAAATATGGGAGGAGAAAATCCCCACATTTGAAAAGAAACTCCTCACAGGAGGCCCGGAAGTGTGCTAACTCGTCATCACCCTCTGTGTCTGTCGCCTTAGAGGACAAGTTTGCATAGCAAATATTAATTAATATTCACAGTGTTTCCAGTCTCTCTGTCTCTCTCTCTCTGTCTGTCTGCCAGGCCCACTTCAAAGTCCAGGCTCTCTCTCCAGTAATAATACATGAAGGGCTCTTCATGCTCATTCATTAATCAGGAGGGAAGCTTAGCGCTGATCTTTAGCCTTTGCACGCTCGCGCACACCTTAACCTAGCATCAATAATTAAAGTGATATTAATGCAGATAAATAATGAAGATTTTGGGGCAACCTTTTTTGGAGTCCTAATGAGACATCGGTGACAGTTTACTTGCACGTCTTATTGCGTCTTGCTGAAAAGTTTGTCGAAGCTTAAGCGGAAGATAAACGGGCTCATCACACAAGTGGCAAGGTCTGGCTATCTAACTATCTATCTCACTATTGACTGTGTTAGCTATCTATTAGCTAGTTATGTAGCTATTAGCAGCCTAGCTGGCTGGCAAACTATAAGCTCGCTATCTACTCTGTTAGCTATCTAATAGCTATCTAGCTAGATATCTATTAGCCGTCTTGTTGGCTGACTAGCTATCAAGCTCGCTATCTACTGTGAGAGTGTGTGATTGTCTATTAGCTAGCTAGCTTTCTAGCTATTTGAGTTATTCAAATCCATCTAACGCCTCTGACCAAGAAAGCGACACACAATGCATTTTGGGTACTTTTTTCGACTGAAAACACCGTCCGTGTTGATCGCGAAATTAGAAGGAAAACTACATAAATAACGCGATGGTGAATCATTGTGTGTCGCAGCCAATTGACCAAATTCCCAGCGGACCAATCAGCCCATTTCCAACGGAGCTTGTGCGCCATCTTGTGCATTTTCTGGGCGCTACATTGGAGTCTAGACGGCTCAAATTGATACGGAAGGACTTCTTTAATCTATTGCAAACATTTATGCTTTCCTCTTCAGAACTATTTGAATCTTGTTCATAACTGGATGAGTAACAAGAAAGCACATTATCCGAATCTGAAGCCATTGTTTTGATTCTGGAGCAAGGCAGTGTGTGACCAATAGTGACATCACGAATAAGGGGGCGGGACATTCTGAATCTTCCCAGTTTCAAGCTCATTTTGTGGAAGTTTTGGGAGACTCGAAGTCATTTTTATTGGTGTTTTGCATTTGACTAAAAATATCAGCCTGCGTCTTTTGGCTATTTGAGACGCTCTCAAACGTTTTTCTGATGTCAGTTAGGAAACACACAAAAAAAATGGTGTCGGTTGTCCTTTAAGGGGAAACTGACTATTTATGTGTGCGTGCACGAATGTGCAGGCGCATGAACTTCCCTGTCCTCATCAGCGCTGCTGCCCAAGGCGACCCTAACCTTTCAGTCAACCCTCTCAGGACCGTGACTCTCTCATCCGGCATCCCTGGCCTGTCATCACAGGAGATATTCAAGACAGAGTTCTTATTGGCTTTCTTACAATAAAACATTCAATGAAGACGTATATGGCTAACCTTTTCTCCCTCATATTCAGGTGTGACAGACTGCGTGTCATGAAAAAAAGTCATTGGCGACCGACAGAGGCGGGGAAATGGAATCATTCTTGAGCAAAGGATCGTTTGATGAAAATATAAATGCAGAGACAGTAGATGTCATGTGAAAGGGATTTATTCTGACTTGCGTATTATTTAGATGTGTGTATTTTTATTGAGAGGAATTTTTAAGATAATGCAATTTGTTGAAGTGCTTTGAGCTTTCTGAAATAAGTCACAGAGAGAGTGAGAGAGAGAAATTGAGAGAGAGACATAAACAGAGACATTGTGAGAGATTGAGAGAGAGAGACAGAACGAGAGACATTGTGTGTGAGAGAGAGAGAGACAGAAAGAGAGAGACATTGTGAGAGACAGAGACAAAGAGAGAGACAAACAGCAACATGCGAAGGAAGTGATGGACAGTTGGTTGCTTTTGATCGTACACCATCTTGACTATTCCCGATAAATGATGTTCACATCCTTCAAGGATGGATTTTCATGTGGTTGAGTGCAGCCATGTTGGCTGACTTCGAAAAGCCCACATGCTAATATTTGTTGACTATGATTTCCATTTAGATTGACGACAAGTGCGGTGTGTAAACAGGTGTTTGCTGTGTGTGTGTGTGTGTGTGTGTGTGATCCTCAATTGAATCGTTTGAAGAAGAAGATGAAGACAACAACCCCGAAAAAATGATCGAATCCACAAAAAAAAATTATACTAAATAAGCCTTGAAACTACACAAAATATGCCTTATTTTATGTATAATAAATATGCTAAGGTACTATAATTAAAGAAATAAACTGTACTGTATCATAGTCGTTTTATTTACCTTGTTGACGGTTGTTGATGAGGAACGTAGATTTCTTCTTTCACCATCTTTAGGAATGATTCCTTGTAGGTGCTTTTTCTGCGATAATTTTACCTCGTTCCTCATCAATTGTGTTGTGTTTAGCTGGGTTGATAGCTTTTTGCATCAAGTGTACAGATGGCGTGTGCGAGTTATTTGTGGAGCGTAATTGATGGGATATTTTATCCTTGCAGTCTACACTCTGCTTTAGAACTATCAAAGGTGAAACGAGCTCGAGTTCCGAGCTCATTTTGTTGCAGTTTTGGGACACTTGAAGTCATTTTTATTGGTGTTTTGCATTTGACTAAAAATATCAGCCTGCGTGTTTTGGGTCTTTGAGATGCTATAAAACGTTTTTCTGATGTCAGTTAGTAAACAAAAACATGGTGTCGGTTGTCCTTTAAGTTTTTCAAAACAACTCAACTTTATTTGTATAGCGTCAGTCACAATGTCACATCACCTGTCACGCGATGTAATAATAATAATAATAATAATAATAACAATAATAGATTTTATTTCCAAGCACCTTTCAAAACTCTCAAGGACACTTTACAGTCACGGGATAAGAACAAAATAGTACCTTGGCGATCGTTGTATTAAGCAACCCTGCTCTAGATGGTTAAATGTGGCAGTTTCTGATACGTCACTCTTGTCCTTTGTTGACAGACACTGTTGGGTCTGATCAGATGGCTCCGCCTCCCATTTGGATGACAAGATAAGAATGGACATGTGCGTGTGTGTGTGTGTGTGTGTGTGTGTGTGTGTGTGTGTGTGTGTGTGTGTGTGTGTGTGTGTGTGTGTGTGTGTGTGTGTGTGTGTGTGCGCCTTAGGTAACTCTTAATTCCGCTTTGGATATCGATGCCATGCTTGCATTTGGAAGAACAAACAAACAAACAAACACACACACACATTCCTGTTTCAATGTTTTTGTGAGGTCCGGCTAACTCCAGATAAGGAGTGAGGACCACCGTTGCTGATAAGTTTAGAAAAGAACTAGTGTTCCATTTGAACACAAAATGTCAGCCCATTTCCCACTTCAACTTCTTTCAAAACAAAGAAATAAAAAGTGGACTTGAAACTGAAATAGCAGAAGGAGTGAGGACCCTGAATTGGGTACATTCAAAGTCCTCACCCCTCTAGTGAATTTGGTTATCGTTGAATATTCGAATGACAATAACCCTGGCACAGGAGTGGACACATTTTTGCACGTCGTCTGACAGTGAATGAGTTAATAGATGCTGATTTTGCGACATTTTGTTTAATCAACATTTGAAAGGTTGCAACGTATGACCAGGTTTCAAGAGCACGGTTGTACAAGTTTACCCAAAACGGAGCCTTATATGGTATTCACCCTGGTAGAGAGGAATCTGTCCGTCCATCAGCTAACGCCAACATACACAACTTGTGTCTTAAAGGACAACCGACACCTCTGGACAAGTTGCGTCCATAATTTGTAAAATCACTTCAAATGACTTCCAATGAGCGTATTTTAATAAGATTCCACCGCATATAGCTACAGTTTACCTTTTAAGACTCGCGCTGACTATTCAGGAAGTCTCGTTTTCCAGTTGATGACGATGCCTGACGTGACGTCACGTCTGGAACGCCCCTGACCGAGAAAGCGACACACAATGCATTTTGGGTACTTTGTTTGGTCGGAAAACTTTGTGTTGGTCCGTGATGATAGCGAAATTAGAAGGAAAAAAACATAAATAATCTTGTGCATGTTCTGGGCGCTACATTGGAGTCTAGACGGCTCAAATTGATGCGGAATGACTTCTTGAATCGATTGCAAACATTGATGCTTTCCTCTTCAGAACTATTTGAATCATATTCATAACTGGATGAGTAACAAGAAAGCATCTTCTCCGAATCGGAAGCCATTGTTTTGATTCTGGAGCAAGGCAGTGTGTGACCAATAGTGTCGTCACGAAGTCGGGGGCGGGACTTTCGGAATCTGCCCAGTTCCGAGCTGATTTTGTGGCAGTTTTGGGACTCTTTAAGTCATTTTTTATTGGTGTTTTTCATTTGACTCAAAATATCAGCCTGCGTGTTTTGGGTATTTTCGATGCTATCAAACGTTTTTCTGATGTCAGTTAGGAAACAAAAAAAATGGTATCGGTTGTCCTTTAAAGGTCACAAAAAACAAAATAGAAGCAGACATTTCTATGAAAAAAAAGACCTCCTGCTGACAAGTTGATTTAGTCCGGGTATAAGATGAAGCCGGAGAAGGTGCTGTACTTGTTGTTATTGCCTCCGTGAGCTTTGCCGCCGTCCAATTTCACGTAGACTTCGTCGCCAGAGTCCAAGTGCAGGACGGCACTGTTGCTGGCGTAGTCATAATTCTGGTCTGCGTCCTGAGCGATGGCACTCGCTCGGACCTGAAACATGGGACAGAATATTTAAGATCGTCAATATTTTACAAGGACATTGTGCTGACAATAGTGAAAGGGTAAAAACAATAGTTCGTTGATGTTGTTTATATTTAGGGATATTTAGATGTGTATGTGTAGGTAGGTGTGTATGTGTGTGTAGGTAGGTAGATGTGTAGGTAGATATAAAATACATTTAATTTCTAAGCGCATTTCAAAGCTCTCAATGTCACTTTACGGTCACAGGATAAGTATTTCTTCGGGTGAGCTGCGGCAGCCACACGCGCCAGAATTCACTCAACCCGGAAGTAACTCAAATAGATAGAAAGCTCGCTAGCTAATAGATAATAATAATAATAATAATAATAATAATAATATGTTTCATTTATAAGTGCCTTTCTAAACCCTCAAAGTCACTTTACAGTCACAGGATAAGTTTTTCTTCAGGTGAGCAGCGGCAGCCACACGCGCCAGCGTTCACTCAACCCGGAAGTAACTCAAATAGATAGAAAGTTAGCGATCTATTAACTGGCTGGCTATCTATTAGCTATCTAATAGCTAGCTAGCTAGCTAACCTTCTATCTGTTTGAGTTATTCCGGGTTGAGTGAACGCTGGCGCATGTGGCTGCCGCTGCTCACCCACAGAAGAACGTATCCTGTGACTGTAAAGTAACGTGTTATTATTATTTTATGATGATGATTATTATTGTTGTTGTTATTGTGATTGCTATTATGATTATATTATGATTATTGTTGTTATTATTTGCATTGTCCTTCCCCATGATGATTACGCAACACTTGATCATCATTTATTGTCGTCATTGATAAACAAGAAAATGCACACCAATTTCCAATCTCGAACCCCATTTTCGATCCGTGTAATTATTTGGCGTTGTTTTCACGGATCTGACGTGGACGCTCGGCGCGATCATCCCGTGCGTAAAAGTGCGCATTTTTGGGTGAGTGCGGGGTCGTCCTCATTACGCAACATGCCAATTCAATTCAATTGATCCTGCAATGTAATCCAAATCGACTTGATCACTTCTAACTTACCTGTCCGTTTTTACAAAGGTCGGCCCACATGCTGGTTCCGTCTCCCCCTCGCATTAACACGTGATAAGTGAAGTAATAGATCCCGGATGCGTGGCAAGTGAATTTCCCGGTGTTAGGGTCGTAAAGGTTCCCCAAATTTGTAATGACGTCGTCAAACCGAAGCACTTCGTATCCCTCGTGGGGGTTCTTCAGCCCGACGTAGAAAGCCACCCGACTACTTCCGCCATTTGTCGAGTTGCCGCCGTCGCTTTGGCCGCGCTCCGCCGTTAAAGCCGGGAAGGCGAGTTCGCTAGCGCCGCGCTCCCCCGGCGGACCCCTGGGGCCGGGGGGTCCCGGTTCTCCGGGGGGACCTCTGAGTCCCGCTTTTCCCGGTCTCCCCGGTTCCCCGCGGCCGCCTCGCGCCATCGGCGGCGGCGGCGCGACGCCGCGGGTTTCTTCGACGACGGCTTTGGCGCCGTAAGGCTCGCAAACCATCCGGCAGGCGCCCGTCATCTCGAAGTAGCGAGCGGAAGTCTCCGAGGGACGCGGGAGGAGAAGCGGCGCGACGATGGCCAAAGCGAACAAAAGCATCGCGATTGCGGTGACCGAAGCCAACAGTGACCACTTCCTCCGCGCGCTTCGGAGACGGAGGGAGGACAGACAATCCGCGGTGCCTCGACGGGGGGTAATGGTGAAAGATTGGCAAATACTTAAAATAAACAAAAAAGAAAGAAAGAAGAAATGTAGTTAGCTTTTAAATGGGTCGCGGCTGAAAAGAGAACGCCTTTGGAGCGGTCTCGATACAGAGTTGCGCGCACGCTGACATGCAGATGCGTCCAGCTGTCAGAGGTGCCGAAAACAGACCGGAAAAAGACACCAGTCCTTCAGATTAAAACAAGATCAAGGCTGTTGAGCATTGCAGTGATATCTTGGCTTACGAACTTAATTGGTTCCCGGACAGAGTGTGTAAGGTGAAAAGTGTGTCTCCCAAAAATTAATTTCCCATAGGAAACCATTAGAATAAGAATAATCCGTTCCCAGGTCACCATAAAACATAATTTTCTACTTTCTAAGCATTAAAACTACACAAAATATACCATATTTTATGTATAAGAAATGTGCTATGGTATTATAATGAAAGAAATAAACTGTACTGTATAATAAAGTCGTTTTATTTACCTTTATGATGGTCGTTGATGTACCGTATTTACTTGAGTATAACACACACGTGTACAGTGATAGCTTGGCTTACGAACCTAATTGGTTCCCAGACAGAGTGCGTAAGGCAAAAAGTGTGTATCCCAAAAATTAGTTTCCCATAGGAAACCATTAAAACGAGAATAATCCGTTTCCAGGTCACCATAAAACATAATTTTCTACTAAATAAGCCTTAAAACTACACAAAATATACCATATTTTATGTATAATGAATGTGCTATGGTATTATAATTAAAGAAATAAGATGTACTATATAATAAAGGTTTTGCTCACTCACCGACAGTGTTTTTTTTCTTTTCCAGAACAAAGCCTAGAAAATTTCAGACTGTTGGCATTTTCTTCTCGACTATGAAAAATGAAAGAACAAATGACCTTTGCTCAGGATTAGTACAGTGAACTGTATCTTCCGGCTATGATGAGCCACGCACGTCACACTATTCACATTTTGCACTGCAGCTGCCTTGTGGCACTGCTATGCTTTTTTTTGTCATATGGCGTTTGACCACTCCATGGAGAAATGCACAAATGATGTCCAATAAAACAGGTTTTGGGAACCTTTTTGATGAAGAGAGCCATAAAAGTAAAATATTTAGAAATATTTTCCAATGAGAGCCACACACACACTCCTGTTTCAACGGTTTTGTGAGGTCCGGATTACTCCAGATAAGGAGTGAGGACCACCATTGCTGATACGTTTAGAAAATAACTAATGTTACAATAGACCACTAAGTGTTCAACTTCTTTAAAAACAAAGAAAAAGAAAAAGTGGACTTACAACTGAAATAATAGGCAGGAGTGAGGACTCTGAATGGGTACATTCAAAGTCCTCAGCCCTGTGTGAATTTGGTTAAAATTTGGTTTTTACTTTTTGTGATATGAACTTTTTCCTCTCATTAACCACACACACACACACACACACACACACACACACACACACACACACACACACACAGTGAGTAAAAAGTGTGCGTATCCAAGTAAAATGAAAATATACACCAAAAATCATTTTGGGTGAATTTCTGAGGACCTCTCTGAAACGTTAACAGATGCATATATTGACTCTCTAGAAGCCTTTAGAATGAAGAACTTGACGGGACCGGCCAATAGGTCCTCACTTGTCAAAAATGTCCTCACTGCGTCTGGTATAAAATGCTTGTGGTCCTCACAAGACTAGTCATACAAACGCGTTAGTTAACTGTCTGCCATCAAATGCAAATAAACTTGATAATTTATCACAGTTACCCTGAGGAATATGACGTAAGATGATAAAATGATGTTGGAAGTAACGTGAAGTGCCACAGAGTATGTGCGAAAGTGTTGCTGAGCCACAGCAGAACAACTCGGAGAACTTGCACCATCAGCTTCTGTCTCAACGTGTGACCCTAATCCAAGATGAAGACGCTGAGAAATATGTCGCCCCGGACAGCGTCTAAAGAAATAGACTTATGCATGACACCTTGTGACACTGACGCAGCACTAACATGGCAAGAGAACATGAATGTTTTCACTTCTGTACATGTTGAATGTTGATCCTATAACCACAATTATGTCATCGGACATATGTTTGAAACTAATTTGTTTTATACAGTGATACCTCAGTTTACGAACCTAATTCGTTCCCAGAAAGTGTGTGTAAGGCGAAAAGTGTGTCTTCCAAACATTAATTTCCCATAGGAAACCATTAAAAATTAGAATAATCCGTTTCCAGGTCACCATAAAACATAATTTTCTACTAAATAAGCCTTAAAACTACACAAAATACACCTTATTTTATGTATGATAAATCTCAGCACCTTTACAACCCAGTTGAGGTCAAGCGGTACAGTCCAGGAAGTGACGGAATGTATTCATTTTGTGTGGTTTCGTCAAAGACAGTGGCGAGAAGTGCCTGAGGAAATAGCAAATGTATTTCAAAGAACTCAAGCTTGTGAGATAAAAGTGGCTCAAGCAGATCGGGAGTGACAAGAGGCAAAACAGCACACGGCCACAATTTGTGTGTTTTCATGCAACAATGTGTGTGTGTGTGTGTGTTGTGTGTGTGGAGGGGGGCGGGATGTCACGTGACAGTAATGCACTGCTGTGAGCCAGAGGGATTCAACCTTTTGCAAGTGGCAAAGGCAGACATGATAAAGTCATGTTGACAGTCTGTAACCTTCGGTCACAAAAACCTTTGATATAATTTTGCCTTTGTTCATGATTCCAATCCCAAGGCTACTTTATCAAATTGTCGACACAACATTAAGATGCAAAAAAATATATATTTTGTCTAATAGTGTTCTGTACAATCGTGAAAGAAACTTGATCATGAAGCTTAAGGCACATTGTGTTGCTCAGCCCTCGGACCAACATATGCAAATAGGGGGCCCTGGCGGTTAAAGCACAACCGACACCATTTTTGTTTTTGTTTCCTAACTGACATCAGATAAACATTTTCTTGCATCTAAAATACCCAAAAACACGCAGGATGATATTTTTAGTCAAATGCAAAACAACAATAAAAATGACTGCAAGTGTCTAAAAAGTACTTCAAATTGAACCCGGAAGTGGCCAGTTTCAGAAGGTCCCGCCCCCTTTTTTTTTACCTTGCACAAGAATCAAAACAATGGCTTCAGATTCGGAGAAGATGCTTTCTTGTTACTCATCCAGTTATGAATATGATTCAAATAGTTCTGAAGAGGAAAGCATAAATGTTTGGAATCGATTAAAGGAGTCATTCCGGATCATTTTGAGCCGTCAGGAATGATGTGTAGCACCCATAACATGCAGAAGATGTAGCGTCCCGGAAAATGAACAAGATGGCGCCCAAACTCTGTTGGAAATGGGCTGATTTGTCTGCTGGGAATTTGTGTCATCTAGTATCAAATGGTAGTCTTAGTGCAACACGCAACGATTCACCATCGCGTTATTTATTTGTTTTCCATCTAATTTCGCGATCAACACTGTGTTTTCAGACGAAATAAAGTACCCAAAATGCATTGTGTGGCGCTTTCTCGGTCAGGGCCGTTCCCTACGTGACGTCACGAATCATCACCAACTCAAAAACAAGACTTCCTGAATATTCTGCGTGAGTCTTAAAAGGTAAAATAAAGCTATATGCGGTGGAATCTTTGTAAAATACGCTCAGTAGAATTGACTTGAAGTGATTTTTACGAATTATAGACACAATTTATCTGAAGGCGTCGGTTGTCCTTTAAATCTAGCAAAATTGCGACTTTGAAACTCGCATACTTATTTGCGATTTTTCTCCAAATAATACCCCATTTGTAAAAAAATAAATAAATCTACATTTCAACTTGGCCCTAATGCGCTTCCGTACAACCCACACGCCCCCCGTTGCATTTTTATCTTGATGCCACACGTGGGGGCGCGGCCATGGCGTGGTTTCGCTTTTGTCGTCATCTCACCAGGAAGAGAAACACCGACAATGTGAGTTGTCCGCGAAACTTTCCGACGGCGATTCACGACGACTAGCAGATTATTATCGTACGGAAATCTTTTGTCATCGACCCAACGCTTTGTGATACTTCACAAAGGTATTTTTTGCAAGTTAACTTTCTCGACTTCGACCAAGGACACCCGACGAGTCGCCATGACATGAACTAATTTTAACTCGTGTTTTGCTTTATAGAGTTGCTATTTAATCTTATGCAATAAACTGCTACGATGGGGGAATTAAACATTGTTTAGCGATCACACTTAAAACATTCTACGTCGTCCTTTTAAATGGTCACCTCGCTCCCACCGTTACCACTTCGTATTCAAATTTTGCTTGTACAGAAATATTCCGCAGGAAATTCTTTCAAATAGTTTTCTGCATTTTTCCCGAGTCGTTTAAAATCGGCCACTTAATTTTGAACAAACGGATGAGTAAATAAGACTAATTTTATGATATAAAACCGTACATCTTTACTTAAATAGCGCATTCGCCAAAGACGCACGGAACCAGAAAATGTCACTTAAAATAAACAGAAAACATGATAAAACATCGACAATGATCACTTTTTAACTGTGTTTGAACTGTTTGTTTATCTCAAGTGTATTGGTGGTCTGACATAATTTATTATACGATCCCAGAGAGGAACCTCGTGTAGTTTGTGATGCAGAGATAATATAACTGTTTGATATAGTAGTCCTGGACTGCAGTTTAACCGATGTGACAAGATTTTTCACTAATAATTCATCACACATGTTCTAATACCATATGAAAGTGCATTTAAATAGCTTTCAAATGATGTATAGATTATTGTTCCATGACAAATAATAAGGAAATAATGCTTTTTTTTTAATTTTCGAAATATGAGGGGATTTTCTGCCTGTAATTTACAGTTAAAACAATGAACATCTGTGACCGAACATCTGAACACGGTCACTATTTTAGTTAAGTTATTAATTGGAATGATTTAGCGATCATTTAGTTGAATTTATATTAAATCATCAGTATTCTTCAGTATTTGATGTCTAAAGAATCAGAATCGGAAAACCTTTATTCGTCCCACAATGGGGAAATTTGCAGTCCACAGCAGCAATTGAAAGCGGATGGGGTGGGGGGGGGGGTGAAAGGATAGAAAACAAGATATTCTCAGCATAACTAAATAAAAATGTCAACTGTATACTGTGCAAATGTAAATGTGCAAAACCGTTTCATAGAAAAACTACATAGTATCAAGAAATGCATATTTATATATATATATATATATATATATATATATATATATATATATATATATATATATATATATATATATATATATATATATATATAAAAGCTAAATATAGCAAATATCAACGATGGAATGCAGGCAGATTTTCGTCACAAATCAAAAATGGCAGTCACTGAATACTAGGAAAGAAAATTGCCAGCTCTAGAAACATATATGCTAATGCTTCTTTTTGCTTGAAACCTGGCAGTCATGGAGAAAAATATATCTTCTACCACTTCTATGAGTTATAAAAATACAACTTACTCACCTTTATAAACTGTAGTGTTAGCAAAAAGAGCGTAACCTTCAATCCAATTTTTTTCCGCCCGTTTCTCATTGTCGTATTGGGAAATTTCAGGAACCAGCATGGAGGGCAACGTGTACTACGTCATCATAAACTGCTTATCTTGGAAAATCTAATATATATATATATATACGATATACGACTGCGAGTACAGAGTGCGCTTGGTTCACTGGACAGAAAAAATCTCGGTGGAATCTAGCTCACTGTAGCGTACCTAAACAACGTGTCGAATCGATTGTCACACTATGGGTCCATTTGTGTTACTTGTTTTGTCAGTTCATCATGCCCGAGGAGATGGAACAAGCTTTAATTGAGACAGGAGACGGCAAGGACGGGTGCAGGTCGCTGGAGGATTGCATTTATGCCTTTGACCCCCAAGTTGTCGGCATCCTGGGCACTGGCGACTTCTCCCGCTCACTTGCCAGAAAATTGCTCACCTCCGGCTACCGGGTGGTGGTCGGGAGTCGAACCCCCA
Organism: Hippocampus bargibanti; assembly: GCF_051943395.1. Taxonomy (NCBI): domain Eukaryota; kingdom Metazoa; phylum Chordata; class Actinopteri; order Syngnathiformes; family Syngnathidae; genus Hippocampus; species Hippocampus bargibanti. The sequence continues at coordinate 964,089 of NC_142734.1, read as the reverse complement.
AGCACGCTCTTGCGCTCTTCCCTCATGAGGCGGAGGTGACACCCAAATTTGCTTCATCATTAGTCTTGCTTAAATCCTGTGTGAGGCCTCGCAGTGAAATTGTAGTTCGTCATGAATATTTTGTATTCACTGTGTTGACATGTTTGCCTTGTTTCTAGTCAGCTAATTTTCATGGTATTTAGAGGTGTTTTTACCCACAGGACTGGACATCAGGCATACGCTGTATTGTTCTATTTGTGATTGTGCTTTATTCATGATAGTAGCTATGCTTGTCTAACTGTAAAGTGTCCTTGAGAACTTTGAAAGGCGCTTAAAATGAAATGTATTATTATTATTATTATTATTATTATTATTATTATTATTATCTTTATTGTCTTTATTGTCTTTAATATCTTTATTATTTAAATATATTTATTATTATTTTATTGTTTATATTATTATTATTATTTTTATTATAGTTTTTATTATTATTTTTACGAGTATTTTTCTGAGTATTTTTATTGTTTTTATTTTTATTATTATTGTTTTTATTATCTTTATTCTTATTCTTATTTATTATTTTAAATATATTGTATTATTATTATTATTGTTACTATTATTGTCATTGTTATTATTATTGTTATTATTATTGTTTGTTGTTGTTATTGTTTTAGTTTTTGTTATTATTATTATTATTAAAGCGATACAGACCCACACCATTTGTTTCCCTGTCGCCCAGGTAACCTCCCAGCTGGAGGCGGCCAATCAAGCCGACGTGATCTTTGTGGCCATCTTCCCCGAGCACCACAGCACCCTGTTGAACCTGAAGACGGCGCTGGCCGGAAAGATCCTGGTGGATGTCAGCAACGGCTCTCAAATCAAGCTAGCTGGACCATCCAACGCCGAACGACTGGCTGACATGTTTCCCGACAGCTTTATTGTGAAAGCTTTTAACACCATCTCAGCGTGGGCGCTTCAGACTGGATCTCGAGATGGTAGCAGGCAGGTAAGATTATCATCCCTTGTAACCTGGCTAATGAGCTCTTCCCGTGAGGGAGTTTCAAGTCCTAAATTACTTCTGTGGCGAAGGAGTTTTCCAAGTCCTAAATTCTGTCCAAGGCCAGATGTCCTAGATGAAGATGACGTTTAACATTAATCAGCCCGTTTCCACAGGCTGATACATTCCTTATATGGAGCTTGGTCACCCTCTTCTGGCTCTTTTTGGTGCAACACATCGTTTTCAGACCAAACAAGCGCAGCAAAATGCATTGACGTGATGGAGGGACTGCTACAATGTCTCCTTTTTTTTGGTCAGGGGCGTTCCTTCAGTGACGTCACGTACGGACGCGTCACCAACTCAAAAACAAGACTTCCGGAATATTCAGCGCAAGTCTTAAAACGTCAAATCTAGCTATATGCCGTGTAATCCATGTAAAATACGCTCAGTAGAAGTCATTTGAAGTGATTTTGACAAATTATGGGCACAACTTGTCCGCAGGCGTCGCTTGTCCTTTAAAATATAATTTATTATTATTATTATGAGCTTCGATGCCTGAGAAATGAGAGAATCCAGTGAGATGTTTAGCTCATTTTTCTTGTTTAGGTGTTCCTGTGCAGTAACAGCAGTAAGGCCAGAAGCACAGTCCTGGCAATATGTCGCAGGATGGGCTTCTATCCTGTGGATATGGGCCTGCTCTCCTCTTCGAGAGAGATCGAGAATCTCCCTTTATATCTGTTTCCTTCCTGGGGTACGCCCGTCCTCATCACAATGATCCTCTTCATCTTCTTCTACCTCTACAACTTTGTGCGAGACGTCGTCCATCCCTTCGTCACAACGAGGAAGAACGTCTTCTACAAAATGCCAATCGAAACCGTCAACGTGACTTTACCTTCCGTCGCCTTGGTGATGCTCGCCCTCGTCTACGTGCCGGGCTTGCTTGCCGTGATGGTTCAGTTAAGGCGCGGCACCAAATACGAACGCTTTCCAAACTGGCTGGACAAATGGCTCACCAAGAGGAAGCAGTTTGGCTTGTGCAGCTTCCTGTGCGCCGTCCTGCACGCCATCTACAGTCTCTGTCTGCCCATGAGGCAGTCGGCTCGCTACAAGTTGCTCAACGCCGCTTTCAAACAGGTGAATTGATCGGGCAAATCAAACGTTTGCTGTATTCAATAAAACAAACGTTTGAACCAAGATTTCGAAATCGGAATGAATTACAGTGAAACCTCGGTTTACGAACCCCTTGGCTTACGAACTTTTCGGTTTACGAACGTTACATTTATGAAAAATTTACCTTGGAATACGATAGAAAACAGTCTCCACAAATAACCCGCATCTGTCTAAAAAGTGTGTGCAGAAAGCTATCAACATAACACAAACATAACACAATTGATGAGGAACTAGATAAAATTATCGCAGAGAAAGCACCTACAAGGGTTCATTCCTCAAGATGGTGAAAGAAGGCTATGTACGTCATCAAGTTTTTAATGCTGAGGAAACCGGCCACTCCATTCCATCAAGCCATCAACGATCATCTCAAAGGTCAACAAAACCACTTTATTGTATAGTACTGTTTATTTCTTTAATTATAATATTATAGCACATTTATTATACATAAAATAAGGTATATTTTTTGTAGTTTTTAGAAAATTAGAACAAAATTCTGTTTTATGGGCACCTGGGAACGGATTATTCTCATTTTAATGGTTTCTTATGGGAAATTAATTTTTGGCATACACACTTTTCACCTTACACACTCTGTCTGGGAACCAATTAAGTTCGTAAGCCAAGGTATCACTACATTCAAAATGTTGAATAGAGACTCTGATGCTAAATGACTCGCAAACTCCTCCCCTCTGGTGCCATCATCGATTGCTGTTCGAGAGTGACATGCTGGCTGGCTGGCCAAAATTGTCGTACGCGTTGCCGGCCTGCTAGCGCGTTGCGGTGCCAGGCGTCAAATTTATTTTTTAAAAATAGGGTCTGGAGGTCGTGGTCGTAAGAACGGGTAGTTGTCAGTCGAACCGGTCGTAAGTCGGATGTTACCTGTATATAAAACGGCGTTTTATTTCAATAATCTGTTAAAATGATATTGCCCTCATTTTCCATTATGATTCATAATGTCAAATTTCACGTTCTTTTCATTTTCTTCTTTAATTTTTCCATTTTATTTTTTAAATTTCGTTTTTTTTCTGTTGATTCACTGACTTTTTTTTGGGAGTCTCCCTTTTGATTCATCTGTACCCAAACCTGTTTGTCATATGCACTGGCACGTTTTTTTCTCTTCTTTTTGTGATCATTAGTTAATATATTTTCTCATCATTGTGTATGTGTGAAGTCCATGTGTTTGAACACAATTTAGCATGAAAACCACTTCTTTTTTTTGTTGAAAAACAATTTGAGAGGTACATATTTTCATATGGTAGATATTGGGTCACGGAAAAAAAGCCTGTTTTTGTCCACTGTGGCGATGCTGCCATCTAGTGGAGTTTTCAGTGCCAGTGAATTTTTGTTCGGCCTGTGATTGAGTTGTCACTGGACTCAGATAATAATAATAATAATAATTAAAACCACTCCTGTATGACTGAGAGCTTATACAGAAATAATAAGGATTATGATGATAATATAATATACTATTATAATATAATAATGATGTGATGATGATAATACCAATTAAGTGGGAACCAAAATTGGGAACCAATTAAGTTTGTAAGCCAAGGTGCCACTGTATTCCGATTTTGAAATCTTCGTTCGTTTTGGAAATTTTGGTTTGTTTGTCAATTTGCATACTCAGCACAGCAGCCAATCAGAAGCCTGCTTTCTGCTGCCGGACTTTCCCGAGCGTTATAGGTGTCACGGTTTGCGAGGTGGTGATGGTTGTGGATCCAAAATAAGCAGGCAGGAAGGAGCAGCAGATTGTATTTGACAAATTGTATTAAAATATAGTCAGCGGAAACAAAATCTAAAACATCAGAGTCATCCGAACAGAAAAGTACAAAGTATCAAAGAAAACCATGAGTAAAAATCTGCCAAGATGAAACTTATTGTGTTTCAAGTTGTGAAAAATGGGCCAGGCAACTTTTCAGAGTTGTCTGCCCTGGTGTACGGTAACTTTTTTTGTCGGGGCTTTCAGACAGTGTGATAACATGCGATAACCATGTGGCGTGCAGGTGAAAGAGGGTGTGGACAACGCGTGGAGTGAGGAGGGTGTGTGGAGAATGGAGCTGTACGTCTCAGCGGGCATCATAGCGCTCGGGCTACTTTCCTTGCTAGCCGTCACTTCACTGCCGACCGTCGCCGATAACATCAACTGGAGAGAGTTCAGCTTTATACAGGTGAGCCGCAAAGGTCAAAGGTCAGTTTTTGACAACCCTCTGTTGAATGATTGATTGGTATTCGGCTTGCTTTATCACAATCAGGTGTGTAGGCAGAATGAGTGTGGCATCGGTGACAAAAATATGGACTGTTGACAGATTTGTTTTGTCTGTGAATGTGTGTGTGTGTGTGTGTGTTTGTATGACCTGTCTTGTGAGGACCACTAACTTTTTATACCGTATGTAGTGAGGACATTTTTGACATGTGGGGACCTTTTGGCCGGTCCTCACGCTCCTCATCAATTGTTTCATGCTGATGAAAGCGGCCACTCCATTCCATCAAGCCATTAACGACCATCACAAAGGTAAATAAAATGACTTTATTACACTGTACAATTTATTTCTTTGCTTATAATACCATAGCACATTTATTATACATAAAATAAGTTATATTTTTGTAGTTAGAAAATTAGAAAGTAGAGAATGATGTTTTATGGGGACCTGGGAACGGATTATTCTCATTTTAATGGTTTGCTATGGGAAATAATTTTTTGGGATACACACTTTTCGCCTTACACACTCTGTCTTGGAACCAATTAAATTCGTAAGCCAAGGTATCGCTGTACTTTCATCCCTTTGCTGCTGTTAAATGTACATTTCAAGACTAATAAAGAAGGCTCATCCAATCCAATCCATTTTGACAATAGAAAAGGAAAATAAATGCATACAAACAATTGGCGTGTTTACACTTTTGCAGGTGACTCCGTTTGGGTGCTAACACTCAAAGCCGCCAGAATTGTCTGGGCTCACACATTCCTCTCTCCTCCTCCCTTTCATGTCAGCGCCAAACTAATCCTGTGGCCGTCAGATTAGTCATGTCCAGCCTGGAGGCCGCCAATGACTTATCGCCATTCTTTTAGCATTAGCTGGCGATGAATGTTCCTGTGCAGTGCAGCGCTTCCGGACACACACTTGATCTTGAGTGAGTTGTGTCAATGACTCGCTCAAACATGTAACTCTGCAGTCATAATTCGGACTGTTTATTTAAAACATGGTTAAATCAGTCACAGCCATTCACAATTTTATTCAGGAATTGAAAATATGACATAGAGCGCCATTCCCGAATTTGTTTGGGTGCAGATAAAGCGCTGGCCATGACCTCTGGCAATGTTTTTTCCTTCCCCGGGAGGGCAGCATACCTCTGTTTTCCATGTTAGCACTTTGTTCCAGCTTTAGCTGTTGTTAAAGCGCTATATAAACCAATACGTATGTATTGCATAGTATTTTGGACAGCCGGCCTGATTTCGAGATCATATAACTCCAGACCCATATCATTTAGTAAGTAACTACGGTTTCTAACACTGCATTGAATATTTATGCAACAAGAATAACCAAAATGTCTTTGACACCCCGCAGTCCACTTTGGGCTACTGCGGCCTGTCCATGGCCACTGTCCATACACTCCTGTTTGGCTGGGACCGCGCCTTCGACCCGAGCCAGTACCGCTTCCTCTTGCCGCCCACTTTCCTGGTGGTCCTCATCCTCCCCGTCTCGGTTCTGTTGGTCCGCCTTCTACTCCTGCTGCCTTGCATCGCGCAACAACTGCGGCAGATCCGCCGCGGGTGGGAGAGAAGCCGGCACGTTCGCTTCATCCTGCCCAACGACGACCGTGTCGCCGGCTTCGATAACGTCAGCCTTGTTTGAAGAAGAAGAAAAAACACTTTGGTTTGGGTAAACTGGATAATATTGTATTTTCCGGTGTACAAGGCGCACCTAAAAGCGTTTGTTTTCTTCCAAAGATGACCCTGCTGCACCTTACACGCCGGTGCGCCTTATATGTGAAGCCACATTTCCCCCTGTGGAAGAAGTACATTGCGGACCATGCTGGGATATACAGGGAACATCCGACTTACGACTGAGTTCCGTTTCAACCAAACGGTCGTAAGTCGAAATATAGTTTACGAACCCCTTGGCTTACCAACTTTTCGGTTTACGAACGTTACATTTATGAAAATTTAACCTTGGCATACAAACTATTTTTCGGGATACACTCGGAGCTCCATAATGAGTGATGTGTCGTTCGCGAACGAGCCTTTTCTAAAAAACAAAATGGCAGCCCACTTGAAACCGGCCACTCCATTCCATCAAGCCATCAACACCATCACAAAGGTCCATAAAACGACTTTATTATGCAGTACTGTTTATTTATTTAATTATAATACCATAGCACATATATTATACATAAAATAAGGTATATTTTGTTTAGTTTTAAGGCTTAGAAAATTACAAAATGATGTTTTATGTGGACATGGGAACTGATTATTCTAATTTTAATGGTTTCCTATGGGACATTAATTTTTGGGATACACACTTTTCACCTTACACTGTCTGGGAACCAATTAAGTTCGTAAGCCAAGGTACCACTACATTCAAAATGTTGAATAGAGACTCTGATGCTAAATGACTCGCAAAGTCCTCCCCTCTGGTGCCATCATCGATTGCTGTTCGAGAGTGACATGCTGGCTGGCTGGCCGGACAAAATTGTCGTACGCGTTGCCGGCCTGCTAGCGCGTTGCGGTGCCAGGCGTCAAATTTATTTTTTAAAAATTGGGTCTGGAGGTCGTGGTCGTAAGAACGGGTAGTTGTCAGTCGAACCGGTCGTAAGTCGGATGTTACCTGTATATAAAACGGCGTTTTATTTCAATAATCTGTTAAAATGATATTGCCCTCATTTTCCATTATGATTCATAATGTCAAATTTCACGTTCTTTTCATTTTCTTCTTTAATTTTTCCATTTTATTTTTTAAATTTCGTTTTTTTTCTGTTGATTCACTGACTTTTTTTTGGGAGTCTCCCTTTTGATTCATCTGTACCCAAACCTGTTTGTCATATGCACTGGCACGTTTTTTTCTCTTCTTTTTGTGATCATTAGTTAATATATTTTCTCATCATTGTGTATGTGTGAAGTCCACGTGTTTGAACACGATTTAGCATGAAAACCACTTCTTTTTTTGTTGAAAAACAATTTGAGAGGTACATATTTTCATATGGTAGATATTGGGTCACGGAAAAAAAGCCTGTTTTTGTCCACTGTGGCGATGCTGCCATCTAGTGGAGTTTTCAGTGCCAGTGAATTTTTGTTCGGCCTGTGATTGAGTTGTCACTGGACTCAGATAATAATAATAATAATAATAATAATAATTAAAACCACTCCTGTATGACTGAGAGCTTATACAGAAATAATAAGGATTATGATGATAATATAATATACTATTATAATATAATAATGATGTGATGATGATAATAATATAATAATATACTATTATAATATAATATACGAATATTATAATAATAATAATTTTAATAGTAATAAATAAATACAAATAAAAGAATAATAATAAAAAGTATAAAAATAACAATTATAAAAAAATAATACAAATTAAAAATAATACATTACATTTTAAGTGCCTTTCAAACCTCTCAAGGACAGTTTACTGTCTCGGTTCAACATTTCAACCATTTTCTATACTACTACTAATTTAATAATAAATACATGTGTTAAAAAAGAGTTAATTCCTAAATGATATGGGTCTGGAGTTAGCTGAGCTTGAAATGAGGGCGGGTGTCCTAAATACAAAGCAATACATACACATTGATTTATATAACAATAAGAATACTTTTCATTTCTTAAGCGCCTTTCAAAACTCTCAAGGTAAATTTACAGTCACAGCATAAGGTTTTCTGTGGGTGAGCAGCGGCTGCCACACGCACCAGCGTTTACTGAACCCGGAAGTAACTCAAAAAGATAGAAAGATAGCTAGCTAATAGAATGCTAGATAGCTAACTAGATCGCTAACATGTTTCCTGACTCAAATAGCTAGCTATATAGCTATATTGCTAATAGCTAGCTAGATAGCTGATAGCTTTCGCTTTAACAACAGCTGAAGCTGGAACATAGCAAAAAATGGAAATGCTGCCCCCTTGTGGAATAAATAAACATTTCAGAGGCCACGGCCATAATAATAATTAATACATTTAATTTCTAAGCGCCTTCCAAAACTCTCAAGGTCACTTTATATTCCCAGGATATTTTTTCCAATTAAGTTGGGAAGCCAAGGTATGCAAATGAGCAGTATATGTAAGGGTTAAAATGAACAAGAGTTGATAAGGTGAATCGTGTTCCTGCTTGCTGATCAGGTGTCGATAGTGTCGCGTGTGTGCCTCCCACATTTACTCGCCAGCAGCTAGCCGTTGACAAGGCTGCCACCTGGAATACAAGTTGAACACTTTGAAAGCATCTCCCGTGGCCATGACTGTAAGTATCAGCTCACACCATTTCCAAATCTGCTTCCGTCACTCCGCCATTGTGCGAGATTGTGCTTGTTCTTCAGCCTGTTTATCCACTCCCTCTCTTTTTTTTTTTTTTTTTTTTAACGCTACAGGAAACCTTTGAGAAAGCAGCGAACGAGGCCAAGAAACTGAAAACGCAACCTAACCGCGAAGAAGTCAATGAGCTGTATGGGTTATACAAACAGGCTACGAATGGGGACTTGGAATCTGGTGAGTACTTTTCTGTTAAAAAAAAAATAGCCAAAAATGAAATAGTATCTCGGGATATTTGCCGTTTCTGCACATAAACGCCTAAAGAGGGTGTGCTCCGAGGACAGAATGAAGCCAGACAGGTTGTGCGTCACTGTGAAAATGATGAAAAGACTGATAGGTTTGTATCAAGATGGTTTATTTTGAACCCGTAAGGCATTCTTCCAATATGTGAAAGTCGTCCACCCGAGACTTGATCAAGGATTCCGTTTGACGCTGAGTTTCAACTGACGTTTACTGCATTTGTACAATTTGTCTCAAACTGAACATTGATTTTAAACGTGCTGTTTCTAAATCTAGCTTCTTTCGTCTTATAATAATAATAATAACAATAATAATAATAATAATAATAATACATTTCATTTCTAAGCGCCTTTCAAAACTCTCAAGGTCACTTTACAGTCACAAGACAAGCTTTTCATTGTGGGTGAGCAGCGGCAGCCACACGCACCAGCGTTCACTCAACCCGGAAGTAACTCAAATAGACAGAAAGCTAGCTATTTAGCTAATAGATAGCCAGCTAAATAGCTAATAGCTATAAAATAGTGAGCTAGATAGCTAATAGATAGCCAGCTAGATAGCTAATATGCAGCCAGACAGCTAGATAGCTTATAGACAGACAGACAGCTGGATAGCTAGCCAGACAGCTACACAGCCAATAGATAGCTGATGGATAGCTAGCTAGGCAGCTGGATAGCTAATAGATAGCTAGATACATAGCTCGCCAGCTAGGTAGTCAATAGATAGCCAGCTAGATAGCTAATAGCTGTAAGGTAGCTAGCTAAATAGCTAATAGACAGCCAGCCAGCTGTATAGCCAGCTATATAGCAAATAGATAGCTGATATATAGCTAGCTCTGCAGCTTGATAGCTAAATAGATAGCTCACCAGCCAGATAGATAGCAATAGATAGCAAATCGATAGCCAGCCAGATAGCAAGATCTTCTTTGTTTTGAAATCTTTAAATGGCCTCACTCATCCACCCCTACACACCTCCGGTCTGCTGACCAGACATGATTAGAGGTGCCAAAAACTAATCGGAGGCTCAGAGGGGACGGCCCCTTTTCCGTGTCTGTTCCCTGCCTCTGGAATGACTTGAAACTGAACATTGGGCAAGCCCCCTCGCCGCACATTTGTAAAAACCGCATCTTTAAAACTCACTTGTACTCTTTGACATTTGACTCAGCATAATTCCGACTTGATCTTGGTTTGACTCCCCGGTGCCTTCTACTATCTTTGTGACTGCTTTATTTGCTGTATATGATAGCTGTCCGTGTTAACCACTTTGTTACAGCTTCAGCTGTTTTTAAAGCACTTTATAAAACAATATGTATTGTATTGTATTTGTTCACAAAAGAAAAATCATCTGCCATCTTTGCCTCCACAGATCGTCCAGGGATTTTAGATATCTTGGGAAGACGAAAATGGGATTCGTGGATGGGAAAGAAAGGTAAATCTTCAATCTTTAAGTCGTTGGAAACAGATTGCAAATTGACGCTTGTGACTTTACAGGTCTGTCCAAAGAAGAGGCAATGGCTGCCTACGTTGAATTGGTGGAGAAGTTGAAAAGCAAATATGGAATCTAAAATCAAATTTTCACAAATAATTTGCATTTTCTTTGTAATGTTGCATTTGAAACATGACGCAATGGCATTATTTAAATTGATTGAATGTCTTGATTTGTATTCTGAAATCGAAGCTTGAGTCAATCGTGTAGTAGGCCTCAAATTTCAATCTTTTCATCTAAAAAATAGATCCACATTTGTACAGACAATTGTCAGTTATTATGTGCGCCTTGTACTCAGGGTAGTTTCCTATTTACCTCGAAATGACTTTCATCCATCCATTTTCCAATCACCTTATCCTCGCAAAGGGGAAAGGGGGCATGCACACAGGTGCCCATTACGCCCACTTTATTTCTGTCCTCCAGTCTTCGGTTAAAGCCACATGATTGGTCAAGAACGCAGCAGTGAGGGGATGTGGTTTAAACATGAAAGAGACAGGCAGCTATCAACCCAGCTAAACACAACACAATTGATGAGGAACAAGGTAAAATTAACGCAGCAAAAGCACCTACGAGGGCTCATTCCTCAAGATGGTGAAAGAAGAAGAACGTAGCGTTCCTCATCAAGTGTTTCATGCTGATGAAACCGGCCACTCCATTCCATCAAGGCATCAACGACCATCACAAAGGTCAATAAAACGATTTTATGATACAGTACAGTTTATTTCTTTCATTATAATACCATAGCACATTTATTATACATAAAATAAGGTATATGTTGTGTCGTTTTAAGGCTTATTTAGTATAAAATTATGTTTTATGGGCACCTGGGAACGGATTATTCTGATTTTAATGGTTTCCTATGGGAAATTAATTTTTGGGATACACATTTTTCGCCTTACACAGTCTTGGAACCAACTAAGGTTGTAAGCTGACATATCACTGTACAGTATTTTAATAGATGAATAAATAGATATTTGGGCTGTGTTCAGTTGTGATTGTGTTGTTTATTTGTCTTCAGTTCAATAATTGGAAAATAGTTCACTACAAGTCATAGCTGGTAACGTATGTTTATAATGTTATATAGGTCAGACATTTTACCTTTTGCTTTGGACACTGTGGACACGCCTGAGAGACATTTCCCCAAACGAAGCAGGAAGACAGCAATTCAGGTCACCCCACATTCCATGACAGTTTACGCTCACGTTGCCTTCTTTCGTGGAAAAAAAGATTTTAATCAAAATACTAGAAAATTACAACATTTGACCACAAGATGTCATTAAAACACTGCATCAATTTCTTTTCGTGTTCCTTTGAGCACATTTTCGAGTCGCAGGAGTACAGTATTGAGTCATCTTGTTTTGTTTTTCTGTCCGTTTTTACACATTTTGCAATTTGAATGCAATGACTCACCTGGGCGGAAGGAAACGTTGCAAATCTTCCATGCACGTTTCTTCTTTCAGAAATGCAACGTGCGGGCGGCAACTTAATGACCATTTTGCCTGTAAAACAAAACAAAAAACATTATTTCTTCTTTTAATAAAAAAAATGGGCATGTAGAGCCCACCATCGTTCATTATGCCATCCGGGTATATTCTGGCAATTAAAGCAACTATAACTGTAAAGTGTCCTTGCGAGTTTTGAAAGGCGCTTAGAAATTAAATTGATTATTATTATAACACAAAAATATTGTTCCTAATACATTGCTTGTTTCCTTTCCATGTGAATTCATAAGAAAAATGAAAATAAAATACTTACCTAAACCTTCAAAATAAAACTGATCAAGCCCAATCGCGTGCTCTGAGGTGTTTTAATGAAATGTATAAATATTTTATATGTAATATTACCATTTTATTATTCCGAAATCTATGATATTATGTAAATTTCATTGACTGCTGCAACATTCGAGTAAGGAGCAATATTACTTTATTTTGAAATCACAGTTCAAGTTATACGGGTTCTAATTCCAACGTCATCGGAAGTTGACAGTGATCGGTGCATCCCTGAGCGCTATTGGTTCACGTAGTTTATGAACCCGCCCCCGACGAGCTAAACTGTCACCTTGGTAACGACAGCGTTTTCGGCGTGCCAAACTTCGAAAACATTTTTCAATAAAAAGAGGTTTATATTGGAATTATATTTCGTGTTGAAATCAACAAATGGTCGAGTCAACATGGCACCGTCGTAGGTGGGCTTAACATCTCCGGAACAATGTGAGCAAACCATCTTTAGTTTCGAGATCGTTTCATGAAGAACCAACGTCGGGCTTTACGTCGATGGCTAATGGTAGGGATGTGACAAAATGTTTCAATAATTCATCACACGTTTTCTAATACCATATTAAAGTGCATTTAAATAGCTTTCAAATAATGTTTAATTTATTGTTCTATGACAAATGACAATTTTAATTTTTCTTCCTGTAAATACAGGCAATAAAACAATGAAAATCTGTGACCGAGTTCTTTATTACAGTTTAAACTATCATAACTTTCTTATTTTTTGGCAGATATTAACGAGTAAGATACCAATGGAAATCTTTTGAAAACACAAGAAAATATTCAAAATATGATATCAAGTATCTACGATCGAATGCAGGCAGATTTTCGTCCAAAATGAAATCCAAAATGGCTGCCACTGAATACTAGGATAGAAATTTGCGAGCTCTAGAAAAGTATATGCTAATGCTTCTTTTTGGAATATAGCTCACTGTAGCGTACCTACTATTAGCCATGTCAACACCGTCAGTGTTATATATGTGATAATTGTCAATGTTTACATACTTCTATCCAATTTCTTTTCCACTTCCCACTACTCAGGTTCACGGGGATCTGGAGTCCAACCGATGCAGACCACACTGAACTGGTTGCCAGTCCGACCCTGTGCACATATAAAAGAGTCTACCGGTTGCCAGGCTGCCTCAGTAGTGGTCCATCGATGAGAAGGTTTTTTCAGCCGTCATCTGTACTTTTGAGAAGGTCTCGGACGTTTCGCTTCTTATTCAAGAGGCTTCGTCAGCGAACTAAAATCTTTTGCTGGTAGTTTTGGCCCTATACATATATCCTGAAAGTCCAGACGTGGCGGTGCCAGACTCTGCTATGATTGGTCTGATTAATTCTATTGCCCCGCCTGAGTACGGGATCTACGACTGGCCTGATTGCCCCATTTGATTTGGTATCACCTCATCAGCATAACTAAGCCTATGTTCCCTAAGAAGTCTGTTGTAGGAACGATCCAAATTGAACCTCACCCCTCCATGGCGATTTAGTGAAGGGTTTTGATGTTTTATGAAAATAGCTTCTTTTACTTCCCTTTCAAACCATCTCTTTTCTTTTCACTAAGATTTTAACGTCATTGTCGTCAAATGAGTGGTTGCTATGTGTTCCCTTATACATATTATTTTAAAATTATGATCCCAATTGCAGTGACGGGACTTTCCACAATCAGTGCATTTGAATGAACTGCTTGATTCATCTCATGATATACAGTAAGTCCACCTGATTTACAGTTTTCCAGCTGCTTGCACATCTGCAACTGACCCGTGACTCCCTGTAGGATGGCCGTCTCTGCTCCCCTGACGCCGATTCCTCTGACCCAATTGGTGGAGGATGGAAGGAGCAGCGTGCCCAACCATCTCCTGGAGTCCAGTAAATATTGACCGCATTAGTTCACAACTTCTTAAAACTCATTCGCTGCCAGATCATGTGCAAAAATGTGTTAAAAAAGAGTTAATTCCTAAATGATATGGGTCTGGAGTTAGCTGAGCTTGAAATGAGGGCGGGTGTCCTAAATACAAAGCAATACATACACATTGATTTATATAACAATAAGAATACTTTTCATTTCTTAAGCGCCTTTCAAAAGGTCAAGGTCACTTTACAGTCGCAGGATAAGGTTTTCTATGGGTGAGCAGCGGCAGCCACACGCGCCAGCGTTTACTCAACCCGGAAGTAACTCAAAAAGATAGAAAGCTAGATAGCTAACTAGATCGCTAATAGGTTTCCTCACTCAAATAAGCTAGCTAGCTATATTGCTAATAGCTAGCTCTCTAGCTAGCTAGATATCTAATAGACAGCTTGCGCTTTAACAACAGCTGAAGCTGGAACATTGCGCTAACATGGAAAAAATGGAAATGCTGCCAGCAAGCCAGAGAGCTAATAGATAGCTAGCTAGAAAGCTAGCCAGCTAGATAGCCATATAGCTAATAGCTAGCTAGCTAGCTAGATAGCCAGTCAGCCAGCTAGATAGCTAATACAACCGATGAACAGTTTTGCCTTCAGAATCAGAATCATTTTTATTGCCAAGTATGTAGAACACACAAGTGTCATCATCAAAAAATTGCAAAGAGGCACTATACAAGACTATGCGGGTTACTCTTTCAAGAGTTAATGGCTCTTAACCTTTTTTTCACCAATATAGAAATCTATGTCAAAGAGAAGAGCAATGGCTTGATCCAAGTGGATCCTTGTGAACTTCATTTCAGTGGCTTCAAGCTCGAGAAGGACTATGTGAAGAGCGTGGTGAGAAATCTTCTTCATTTAATCACTGCCAGACCTGCAAAAAAATGTGTCCACTCCAGTGCCAGGGTTTTTGTCACTGTCACTCAAATTACAGGTTCCACACAATATTGACTTTTAGGACTAGTTCCTCTGCCAAACATTTATTTCCCATAAGAAACCATTAAAAATGAGAATAATCCGTTCCCAGGTCCCCATAAAACATAATTTTCTTCTAAATAAGCCTTAAAACTATACAAAATAGACCTTATTTTATGTATAATACATGTGCTATTGTATTGCAATTAAAGAAATAAACTGCAATGTATAATAAACAAAAACACATTGACAGAGGTCTGACCAGCGCTTTATCGGCACTAATTCGGAAATGGCGCTGGACGTCATATTTTCAATTATGACGTATATAATAATAATAATAATAATAATAATAATAATAATAATAATAATAATAATAATAATAAAGACGACTACTACTACTACTACTACTACTACTAATAATAATAATAATAATAATAATTCATACTACTACTACTACTACTAATAATAGTAATAATACTAATACTAATACTTCTACTATTACTTCTACGAGTACTACTACTACTATGACTACTACTACTACTACTACTACTACTACTACTACTACTACTACTACTACTACTACTATAATAATAATAATAATAATAATAATAATAAACTACTACTACTACTACTACTACTACTACTAATAATAATAATAATAATAATACTTCTACTAATAGTAATAATAATACTAATACTTCTACTATTACTTCTACCAGTACTACTACTACACTACTACTACTACTACGACTACTACTACTAATAATATAATAATAGTAGTAATAGTGGTAGTCATAGATAATCACTTCTGCTAATAATAAATTTGTGAATGGGCAGTGAATGAGTTAACGTTCCGCTCTAAATTCTCCCAATTTCTTAATCCCAAATCAACATCCAAGATGCAATTAGCTGACATCATAAATTCCTCTCATGTGATTGGATGAATGACTGACGACATGATATGATTTTATCCTTGCTGAATGTTGATCTGAGCATCAAAATGTCGCCGTGGAGTGCACATGATGAAAGCCTTTTTCCCCTTCCACTCAGAAACTAATCAACATCTCCTCCCGAGTGCTCAACATTCACATCATCCCCACCCAAAGCAAGCATTTCCGAACAAACTACGCCAAAAAGGTACGTTTTAGCCGCACGAAGCTGCGAAATGCTAACTTTTGTCCATTTTGACTGATCCAACTTCGCTCAAATCAAAGTGTCGTCTCATTCCTGGCCTGGCCTACACCGTCAAGGTCAAATTCTGTCCTCACGATTGGACCCGCGTCTCAGACTGCATTCGTGTTCACTGTGAGGTAAGCAACAATAATAACAAGAATGAAAAAAAAAATCATCATCATAATAATAAAGACTATAACTACTACTCGTAATAATAATAATAATAATTTCTCCACTGCGAGATTAATAAAGGCAAATCCAATCCAATAGCAACAGCAATAACAATAATAATAATAAAGACTACTATTACTACTACTACTACTCATAATAGTAAGAATAAATACTAATAATAAGAATAAATACTACTACTACTACTACTACTACTACTACTACTACTACTACTACTACTCATAATAGTAAGAATAAATACTACTACTAATAATAAATACTACTACTACTACTACTACTACTAATAATAATAATAATACTAATAATACTAATGTAATAATAATACTTCTACTATTACTCCTAGTTGTATTGATAGTAGTAGTAGTACTCATAGTAGTTATAGTCTTTATTATTATTATTATTATTATTATTATTGTTATTGTTATTATGATTATTATTGTCGTTATTATGATTATTATTGTTGTTATTGTTATTGTTCTTGTTATTGTGATTGTTATTATTATTGTCGTCTGCCTTTCCTGTTCATGTTCACTACTACGACGACTATGACTAATAATAATATAATAATAGTAGTAGTAGTTGTAGTATTGATAGTAGTAGTAGTAGTCATAGTAGTTATAGTCTTTATTATTATTATTATTATTATCATGATCTCAACGTTTCACCTGTGTGTTCTTTGTCATGGCCGCGTGCTATCTCTGCATCCACGTTAAGGACGATGAGAACCTTTTAATTCCAGTTCACGCTTACCCCGCGACCGCTCACGTCCATATCCCGACGCGTGTTGACTTACCGGCTGCGCCGCTTGGACAGAGGTGTGTGTGTGTGTTCTGTGTGTGTGTGAGTATGAATGTGTGTCAAGGCATTTTTTCCCGATACAGTGATACCTCGCCTTACGAACGTGAATCGTTGTGTGTCACAGCCAATTGCGGTAACACACATAAAGAAGGTGGAAGTTGACACAAATTCACAGCGGACAATTCAGCCCATTTCCAACGGCGCTTGTGCGCCATCTTGTGCATTTTCTGGGACGCAACATTGGAGTCCAGATGGCTGCAATTGATACGGAACGACTTCTTTAATCGATTGCAAACATTTATGCTTTCCTCTAGGAACTATTTGGATCATATTCATAATTGGATGAGTAACAAGAAAGCATATTCTCTGATTGTGAACTCTCTGAAGCCATTGTTTTGATTCTGGAGTATCCTGGAGTATCCTGGCGTGACGCCACAAACAAGGGGGCGGGACTTTCTGAATCTCACCAGTTCCAACCTCATTTTGTGGCAGTTTTTAAATCATTTTTAATGGTGTTTTGCATTTGACTAAAAATATCAGCCCGCGTGTTTTGGGTATTTTAGATGCTATAAAACGTGTTTCTGATGTCAGTTAGGAAACATAAAAAATGGTGTCGGTTGTCCTTTAAGGTTTATTTATGTTTTATGGGGACCAGGGAACGGATTATTCTCATTTTAATGGTTTCCTATGGGAAATTAATGTTTGGAATACACACTTTTCGCCTTAGACACATTTTCTGGGAACCAAATAAGTTCGTAAGCCATGGTATCACTGTACGTAAAGACAAGCTAACATTTTCACATGTGACCTGTTCTATCTCCAGCGTGAGCCACATTATCCCACTGAGCTGCCGATCTCCTGCCGATGTAGAATTCCAAGTGCAACTCATTGAGCCACACGAGGCCTTTTCCATTCACCCACTCACAGGTAGCGACGTACGCTGCCTGCTTGCTTTCCTCGTCTAAACGCCTCTGTATAGTGCCACTTAGCAGTTTTTTTTGACGACGATACTAGTGCAGCGTGTTCTACCGGAAACAAATTCCTTGTGTGTTCTACATACTTGGCAATAAAGATGATTCTGATTCTGATTAAGACAGCTTTTCTGGAGTGCACCTCTGCTGTGTTTTCTCCTAAATACTTGCTTGTCCGTTGTGTATTTAATAAATCCGAGGAAGCCGCACTTTGTACACGTTCCTGTTGTCCGCGCTATGGGAAGAATCAGCGCATTTGAGTTTGGAACTCTAACGGATGTGTTTGTCATGTAAGGTTATTTCGGTTCCTTTTTTTGAATTCATTCACTGCCTATTCACAAATTTATTCGGGAATTGAAAATAGGACGTGGAGCGCCATTCCTGAATTTTTTTTTATGCTTGAGTGGCGATAAAGCGCTGATCAGACCTCAGGCAATGTTTGTTTTTGCCTTCCAAAAGGGGGTAGCGTTTCGCTTTTGTCCATGTTAGCGCTTTGTTCCAGCTTCAGCTATTGTTACAATGCCATATTGATTTATATAGCGCTTTAACAACAGCTGAAGCTGTAACAAAGTGCTTAACATGCACAGCTATAATATACAGAAAATAAAGCAGTCACAAAAATAGTAGAAAGCACCAGGGAGTGAAACCGAGATCAAATCGGATGCCAAAGGTCTCTTACGCTCTTGTTTATGTAGTCCTAAAACTCAATCTTCTGTGAGTTCTGGATTTTAAGTGACAATGACAAAAACCCTGGCACTGGAGTGGATACATTTTTGCACGTTAGGCAGTGAATGAGTTAAAATGCAATGGCGGCTAGCTGTCCCCTGCAGGTGAATCATTGTATATATATTTTTTGGTGTCATCATCATCATCATCATCATCATCATCATCATCATCATCATCATCATCATCATCATCATCATCATCATCATCATCATGGTTCTGTTTTTGTTTCCAGGTGTGATCCCAGCCAATGGCCAATCAAAACTCGCCATTACCTTCAGACCCTGTCGCTACGAGACATGCCAGGTTACCGTTCGGCTACTTGTCTCCCAATTCAACACCAAATCCTACCTGTGTACTGTTACCGGAACTTCCGCCCCTCTTCTCGCTGTCAGGTATTGGCAGAATAAAAGTTACAGCAATTCACTGGAGCACCCAAAGAAACACACTCGTATGACGTCATCGTTGACAGACATGATCGATGCAATTATGACACTCAGCACTAGAATCTAATAGTTGAACAAAATGCACATTTTTATCGCTTCATTAAAGGACAACCGACACCATGTTTTTGTTTCCTAAATGACATCAGAAAAAACGTTTTATAGCATAGCAATACAGACGCTCCCCTACTTACAAACATTGGCGTTACGAACAACAGTACATACGGACATATTGGTAGTTGTACATGTACATATCTTTATAGAGCATATATTTTCTTGAATGTAAAGAAGGACAAGGACAACCGACGCCTCCGGACAAGTTGTGTCCATAATTTGTAAAATGACATCAAATGACTTCTACTGAGCGTATTTGACAAAGATTCAACGGCATATAGCTAGATTTTACCTTTTAAGACTCACGCTGTATATTCAGGAACGCCTCTGACCGACATAGCGGCACACAATGCATTTTGGGTACTTTGTTTGCTCTGAAAACATCGTGTTGATGGCGAAATTAGAAGGAAAACATAAATAACGCGAAGACTACTATTTGATACTAGTTGACACAAATTCCCAGCAGGCAAATTAGCCCATTTCCAACAGAGCTTGGGCGCCATCTTGTGCATTTTCTGGCACGCTACAATGGAGTCCTGACGGCTTGAATTGATACGCAAGTACTTCTTTAATCGATTGCAAACATTTATGCTTTCCTCTTCAGAACTATTTGAATCATATTCGTAACTGGATGAGTAACAAGAAAGCATCTTCTCCCAATCTGAAGCCATTGTTTTGATTCTAGAACAAGGCAAGACGTCCTGTCGTGACGTCACGAACAAGGGGGCGGGACCTTGTGAAACTCACCATTTCCGGGGTCATTTTGAAGTCGTTTTGGGACACGTTAACTCATTTTTATTGGTGTTTTGCATTTGACTTAAAATATCATACTGCGTGTTTTGGGTATTTTAGATGCTATAAAACGTTTTTCTGATGTCTGTTAGGAAACAAAAAAGTGGTGTTCAACATACATTTCATACCAAATATAGCACTGAAGCAACTTACGACCAAATTCACCTTACGAACGACCGCTCGGAACGTATCTCGTTTGTTAGGTGGGGAGTGTCTGTGTCTTTTTTAAAACACTTATTTCGCCTGCTCGGTTTAGGGAGCTTACTCTTCAGGGCACCAAGGCCAAAAGTAAAGGATCTTTACCATCCTCCCAAGTCCAAAGTCCAGTCAAACAAAAGTTTCCCAAGGATATGGCCAAACCCAAGGTAATGTATCTCAGACCTCTTTTTTTCCACTTTCTTCTACTGGCTCATTTTTTTTGTCCATCATAATTCAATGAAGTTAGAAACTGAGCTAGTGAATTATGCATTTTTTTAAGTGACAATGACAAAAACCCTGGCACTGGAGTGGATACATTTTTGCACGTTAGGCAGTGAATGAGTTAAAATGCAATGGCGGCTAGCTGTCCCCTGCAGGTGAATCATTGTATATATATTTTTTTGGTGTCATCATCATCATCATCATCATCATCATCATCATGGTTCTGTTTTTGTTTCCAGGTGTGATCCCAGCCAATGGCCAATCAAAACTCGCCATTACCTTCAGACCCTGTCGCTACGAGACATGCCAGGTTACCGTTCGGCTACTTGTCTCCCAATTCAACACCAAATCCTACCTGTGTACTGTTACCGGAACTTCCGCCCCTCTTCTCGCTGTCAGGTATTGGCAGAATAAAAGTTACAGCAATTCACTGGAGCACCCAAAGAAACACACTCGTATGACGTCATCGTTGACAGACATGTTCGATGCAATTATGACACTCAGCGCTAGAATCTAATAGTTGAACAAAATGCACATTTTTATCGCTTCATTAAAGGACAACCGACACCATGTTTTTGTTTCCTAAATGACATCAGAAAAAACGTTTTATAGCATAGCAATACAGACGCTCCCCTACTTACAAACATTGGCGTTACGAACAACAGTACATACGGACATATTGGTAGTTGTACATGTACATATCTTTATAGAGCATATATTTTCTTGAATGTAAAGAAGGACAAGGACAACCGACGCCTCCGGACAAGTTGTGTCCATAATTTGTAAAATGACTTCAAATGACTTCTACTGAGCGTATTTTACAAAGATTCAACGGCATATAGCTAGATGTTACCTTTTAAGACTCACGCTGAATATTCAGGAACGCCTCTGACCGACATAGCGGCACACAATGCATTTTGGGTACTTTGTTTGCTCTGAAAACATCGTGTTGATGGCGAAATTAGAAGGAAAACATAAATAACGCGATGGTGAATCGTTGTGTGTCGCACAAAGACTACTATTTGATACTAGTTGACACAAATTCCCAGCAGGCAAATTAGCCCATTTCCAACGGAGCTTGGGCGCCATCTTGTGCATTTTCTGGGACGCTACATTGGAGTCCTGACGGCTCAAATTGATATGGGAGGACTTCTTTAATCGATTGCAAACATGTATGCTTTCCTCTTCAGAACTATTTGAATCATATTTGTAACTGGATGAGTAACAAGACAGCATCTTCTCCCAATCTGAAGCCATTGTTTTGATTCTAGAACAAGGCAAGACGTCCTGTCGTGACGTCACGAACAAGGGGGCGGGACCTTCTGAAACTGGCCATTTCCGGTTTCATTTTGAAGTAGTTTTGGGACACGTTAACTCATTTTTATTGGTGTTTTGCATTTGACTTAAAATATCAGCCTGCGTGTTTTGGGTATTTTAGATGCTCTAAAACGTTTTTCTGATGTCTGTTAGGAAACAAAAAAGTGGTGTTAAACATACATTTCATACCAAATATAGCACTGAAGCAACTTACGACCAAATTCACCTTACGAACGACCGCTCGGAACGTATCTCGTTTGTAAGGTGGGGAGTGTCTGTGTCTTTTTTAAAACACTTATTTCGCCTGCTCGGTTTAGGGAGCTTACTCTTCAGGGCACCAAGGCCAAAAGTAAAGGATCTTTACCATCCTCCCAAGTCCAAAGTCCAGTCAAACAAAAGTTTCCCAAGGATATGGCCAAACCCAAGGTAATGTATCTCAGAACTCTTTTTTTCCACTTTCCTCTACTGGCTCATTTTTTTTGTCCATCATAATTCAATGAAGTTAGAAACTGAGCTAGTGAATTATGCATTTTATGGTACGCTATTATATCCAAGGAGCAATGTCATTTCCCCCCCTTTGATTCACTCCATTGCTGCAATTGCTTCACATCTCATGCGAAGGGCGCCTTAGGGGCTCCGATTGGGATCAAGCCAGGACCGAAGCCACTTGTGGATGCCTCCACTCACGCAGGGGTGGCAAAGATGTTACAAAAGGACAGCAGCAAACTTGGCACTGAACACCCCAGTGAGGGTATGTGCATGTCACGTAAAGGACAACCGACACCACGTTTTTGATTCCTAACTGACATCAGAAAAACGCTTTATAGCATTTAAAATAGCCAAAACATGCAGGCTGATGTTTTTCGTCAAATGCAAAACACCAATAAAAATGAGTTCAAGTGTCCCGAAACTGCCACAAAATAAGCTCTGAACTGGGCAGATTCAGAAAGTACCGCCCCCTTGTTCGTGATGTCACTATTGGTCACACACTGCCTTGCTCCAGAATCAAAACAATGGCTTCAGAGAGTTCAGATTCGGAGAAGATGCTTTCTTGTTACTCATCAAGTTATGAATATGATTCAAATAGTTCTGAAGAGGAAAGCATAAATGTTCGGAATCGATTAAAAAAGTCCTTCCGTATCAATTCGAGCCGTCTGGACGCCAATGTAGCGCCCAGAAAATGCACAAGATGGCGCACAAGCTCCGTTGGAAATGGGCTGATTTGTCCGCTGGGAATTTGTGTCAACCTACACCTTCTTTATGCGTGTTACCGCAATTGGCTCCGACACACAACGATTCACCATCACATTATTGATAAAGTTTTCCTTCTAATTTTGCCATCAACACTGTGTTTTCAGATGAAAAAAAGTAGCCAAAATGCATTGTGTGTCGCTTTCTCGGTCAGGGGCGTTCCCTCCGTGACGTCACTTAGGGCATCGTCATCAATTCGAAAACAAGACTTCCTGAATATTCAGCGTGAGTCATAAAACGTAAAATATAACTATATTCGCTGTAATATTTGTAAAGTCGTTTGAAGTGATTTTACAAATTATGGACGCAACTTCTCCAGAGGTGTCGGTTGTCCTTTAATTACCCATGTTGCTGTGCGGGTGTTGGATTTACTGGTAGCCTTAGCCCCTCCTTCATTTTTGTAAATCTGGTTAGGTTTGCAGACCAGGCAGAAGAAGGAGGCTCTTTTCCTAAAAAAGGTTCAGCAAAATGTCAAAGAAGAGCAAATCAACCGACTGAAATTGTAGGTGCAATCATATTCCTCTTCTCTTTTTCTTGAGTGAGCTTATTGCTTTCATCTTTAAATTCATTTTTCTTTTACAGTGATACCTCGGCTTACGAACGCTTTAGCTAACGAACTTTTCGCTTTACGAACGTTAAATTCACGAGAATATAACCTTGCCATACGAACTAGTTTTTGGGAAACACACAAAGTGCCACAATGACTGATGTGTTGTTCGCGAACGAGCCGGTTATTGGAGCTCCGGAAATGGCAACCGGCTTTTTTTCCCCCTCTATTCACCACCACCAGTCTTCGGTTAAAGCCGCACGTGCTTGGTCAAGATCCGTGGCAGCGGAAGGAGGGAACACACGCAGCAGTGAGCAAGCGGGTGGAGGGGTTACAGAAACAGAACACACACACACAAAAGGGAGATGACAGAGCTTGAAACAAAAAAACAAAAGTGAAATGCTAAGAACATGGACAGAAAACACGGTGACATTTGGATTCGTTTCAACTTTATTGACAGTTCAAAATCAGAGTGTAGACTGCAAGGTTAAAATATTTCATCAATCAGGCGCCACGAATAACCCGCGCAAGCCATCTGTACAATTTGAAGAAAACATACAAGCAAGGGAAACAGCTCTGCATGAAGTTTCTAGTGTGTTTGCCTGCATCTGTTACTATTGCAATATCACAACTTCTAAGATGTACAACCCAGAGCTCCTTGAGACACTTTATGCAAAAAGCTATCCCTTCCATCAAGCCATCAACGACCATCACAAAGGTCAATAAAACGACTTTATCAATCAGTACAGTTTATTTCTTTCATTATAATTCCATCACACATTTATTATACATAAAGTAAGGTATATTGTGTGTAGTTCTAAGGCTTATTTAGTTGAAAATGATGTATTATTATGTTTTATGTGGACCTGGGAATGGATTATTCTTATTTTAATGGTTTCCTATGGGAAATTTTTTTTTGGGAGACACAGTTTTCGCCTTACGCACTGTCTGGGAACCAATGAAGTTCGTAAGCCAAGGTATCACTGTACAATTTGGGCTATAGTCTACTACCCCAATACTTTTGTTAATGTCGTGAGGACTGCATATCATCCCCACTAGACAAGTCCATCTGGGTAAAGATCCGGTGTCAGAATGGACCAGAAGCCAAGTATTGGAAGACAGACTGGTGGCGTTGCACCAGTACAAGGTAAAGTCATTGTACTTCTTTGCAACCTTCCTGAACGGTTTGGATGACATTTATCATGCCATGACTGCAGGTCAGGAAGGGAGATGTTAGGCGAGAAGAAGACTTTAGCAGTGGACCTCCCAAACTTTACTCGATTCGACTCATTTGTGACGCAGGGCAGGTAAACGGACGGCCACGTTTGACACCACGGGTGGTTTCACTCATTGCATGTTTGTGATCACCAATTTGTGATCTTTGCGCTTGAATTCATGTGAATCCTGCATATTCAGAACTTGAGAACCTTCTCAGAACAACTGTTGACACAAATAACAATGGATCCGTTTTGAAAGAAAAATACAGTGAGACCTCAACTTACAAACACCTGATCTTATAAACTTTTTGTCTTACAAACGTCAAATGTATGAAAATTAAACCTTATAATAAGCACTATTTTCATAATACACACCCACCACGGCTGGCGGAGTGATCTTCGGCGGAAGCACACGACCGAACAGCACCAACAGTCCTTATGGAAGGTGACTCTCCTTCCATAAGCCATCAACGACCATCAAAAAGTAAATAAAACTTTACAGCGCAGTTTATTTCTTTAATTACAGTCCACATGTAATGCGCCTCTCTTTCCAAACAGCAATTCCCTTTGACCTTCGACCTCCAACGCCATTGCATCAAGCCATAAATGACCATCACAAATGTAAATAAAGTGACTTTATGATACAATTCAGTGTATTTCTATCATTACAATACAATGGCACATTTATTATACATAGAATAAGGTATGTTGTGTGTAGGTTTTAGGCTTATTTAGTTGAAAAGTATATTTTATGGAAACCTGGGAACGGATTATTCCCATTTTAATAGTTTCCTATGGGAATTTTTTTTTTGAGATACACACTTTTCGCCTTACACACTCTGTCTGGGAACCAATTAAGTTCGTAAGTTGAGGTCTCACTGTACAACCAAACAAGAAAAATCAAATTTAACCCCAGACGAACAAACATACAGTAAATAACACAATTATTTAACTTTGGAATGAATAAAAAAAATGACTGACAGCAGAGCAAGTTTTACAATGAAATGGACATTTTAAGATATGTTTGTTTTCAGGCCATTTTTATGACGTCTTAGAAGTCTTTGATATTGGCAGATATGCCGTGAGACAGATGTTCGTTTAGGGATAAATTGATGCAAATTTCAGGTGTGGTCTGAAATTAATTCTGATTCATGGTGCTCGGTAAGAAAATGGGCCGGTATCACTTCTCGCCATGATTACCTTTGTCCTGACACCATGTACATGTGTGAGAGTGACATCCATTTTTGGATCCCCCTCTAGGTCCCCAAGGGAACCCCATCTTTCCAGTTTCACCCCAGCTTTCAGTGGGTGCTAAAACAGAGAGCTTTAAAACTCTTCCAGCAGGCGGCACGCAGGGTATACACACACACACACGCATACACACACACACACACACACACACACACACCCTTTAACTTGTTTCATTAAAAACTGCTTTTTGCACAGTCCTTCATGCTGAAGAGCCTGATAATCCCACATGGATGAATTTAATCTAAACAATCAAAAAGAATGCTTAGAACAGTAGTTGTCCGCGTAGGAAACCGCTAACGCGTCAATGTGCGCCTGATTAAACCGGCGTTGCGCTGCCCTCACAGGTCGTGATGCAATGTCGCATGAAGAGGATCTTAGCCTTGTGGAGGAATCTGCCAGACGCTGCGGCACGCTTGTTCTCGGCCAATAAAGGTGTTTGTCACCCCTGAACGCTCCTTCCGAGCGAATATCCAACCAAAAAAGCTATTTTCGGCACTGTGTGCATTGGTTCATAATAAATTAACTTCTGTCATGTGATGTTTCTCTCAGTTGAAGAGGAGGACGCGTGTGTTCTGAAGATCGCCCCAGAAAGAATCTTTCCATCTTCCTTCCCACTTTTTAGAGATGAGGCTGATCCACTGGTGAGTATGACACTGGACTAGTCCCAAAGGTGCAAATTCACATGCGCGACGAAGTAATTAGCAAAAGAGGTCTTGAATAATCAACGGACTTTTTTAAAAATTATAATGTGGTCTGACATCAAATCGGCCTTTGGAACGATGGCGTCAATGATGGTGTATCAATGAAAGCATCAAATTTAACGCAGGTCCCATTTAGTCTTGTTCCACATTTGGAGAAATCTGCGCGCACTTCTTTGTTCAATTCTAGTTTTGTGTGCTAAGGCACATTAAAAAAAAAAGATCACTCTTGTTTTAGGGGGTCAAAAGTATCGATGAAAAGGTTTCTTCAGCCATCATCTGTACGAAGGTGTTGGATGTTTCGCTTCTCATCCAAGAGGCTTAGTCAGAAAACTAAAATTTTGCTGTATATATATATATATAAAGAGAGAGAGAGTGACAGTGAGGGAGTGAGAGAGGGAGTGAGTTAGAAAGAGAGAGAGAGATAGAGAGAGGGAGTGAGAGAGAGTTAGGGAGAGTGACAGAGAGTGAGAGAGAGAGAGAGAGAGAGAGAGAGAGAGAGAGAGAGAGAGAGAGAGAGAAAGATAGTGAGAGACAGAGGGAGATAAACACAGTATACAAATCTTGTATATCCAGATATACAAATCGTTTACCAAAACTGGCCGTACGTAAGTCTACCAATGGATCCTGATAGCGTGTAGCAGTATGATAAAAATCAAACGTCACCAACACGGGGTTCGACAAGCCTGTCTGCCGCATAACGGCGAGGATAGCACAAGCTCGGGAGTGACTTTACCTCGGAATGAAAGTGACACCGCGACAATTTTGCTCCACTTGTGTCTGTTTTCTTTTTATAGGTTCTTGACTTTTTGCCTTTACCCGTGGATGCTGTTAACGTGAGGGTGACAACACACGTTCCGACCTTCAAGCTTCAAGTAGGTGCAATTACTGCTCATCAACGCTTGGCTCATGTCTCCATGGCAACACATGACATCATCTCACCTCTTGAGATATGTATTTGTTGATTGTTTCCCGTTATCGAGGTTCCTCAGTACTACAAGCTGATGGGCTACCAGCCCGTGTCAGCCTGGGAAGCCTTTAACGCCTTCGTCCCCACAAGTCTAGCCAGACCACTTCGCGCCGGAGATCCAGTAAAGACAACACACAAAATGATCAGCCAGTGACGACGTGCATTACTGAATTGACTACCAATCGTTTCTTCATATTTTTCTTGACCAGGATTCTGGTTCCCAGTCACCCACATCAGGGGATGAGGACGAGCAAGATGCCAGTGACCTCAACTTCACGTTCCCAAGTGGTCTGCTTCGACCCATTCTCGCGCACCCGCTCAGGATCTTTGTAAGGATGTTTTTTGTTCTTCATGGATGCTTATGGATGAAAAGCTTTCTTCAGCCCTCATCTGTACTTCTTTGAAAAGAAGCGAAACGTCCGACCCCTTCAAAGAAGTACAGATGGCGGCTGAAGACATCTTTTCATCGATGGACCATTCCTGTACGACTGAGAGCTTACACAGACGTTGTTCATGGATGGTTATGGATGAAAAGGTTTCTTCAGCCATCATCTGTACCTTCTTTGAGAGAAGTACAGATGACGGCTGAAGAAACCTTTTCATCGATGGACCACTCCTGTACGACTGAGAGCTTACACGTACGTGGTTGGTAATGAGCCATGCTGATGAATCTCCAAAGTATTGGTATTCATTTTTACCGTGTGCCGTAGAACCCAGCTCCTGGCCTCCAGGCCTACAAGCCACCACCTAAATACCTTGAAAGTGATGTGGACTTTCACCTTTGCCCATTACCTCGGTAAATGTTTCTTCCGCACTTCCATTGCAAGCGTCAGTCCTCCATGGATCATCTTATCCATGTTTTTATCCAGTCTAATCTTAACCCTCTCTGTGTAGCTATTCATCTCCTGAGGGCCACACAACAGGGATGGAGTCTCAAACCTTACAAATCCAAACCCTGGACCCAAAGGTAAGTACAGTGATACCTCGGTTCACGAACGAACCCCTTCGCTTACGAACTTTTCGGTTTATGAACGAACGTTAAATTAAATTAAAAAAGCAGAAAGACAAAAAAAATGCTTCAAAGAATGTACAGTGATACCTTGTCTTACAAACTTAATTGGTTCCCAGACAGTGTGTAAGGCGAAAAGTGTGTATCCCAAAAAATAATTTCCCATAGGAAACCATTAAAATGAGGATAATCCCTTACCAGGTCCTCATAAAACAGAATTTTCTACTAAATAAGTCTTAAAACTACACAAAATATACCTTATTTTATGGATAATAAATGTGCTATGGTATTATAATTAAAGAAATAAACTGTACTGTATAATAAAGTCGTTTTATTTACCTTTGTGATGGTCATAGTTGGCTATTTCTCTGCAATAATTTTCAATTGTGTTCTGTTTAGCTGGGTTGATAGCTTTTTGCATCAGGTGTACAGATGGTTTGTGCGGGTTATTTGTGGCGCCTGATTGATGGGATATTTTAACCTTGCAGTCTACACTCTGCTTTTGAACTATCAAAGTTGAAACGAGACCAAATTTCACTGTTTTTCTATCCATTTTGTCACTCTGTCGTCTGCCTGTCTCTGAAACCATCTTAAAAAATGTCACCGTTTCCTTTTTTTTGTGATAGGGAGCCATCACAGGGTTGAAGACGTGGGACAATTTTGATTTGGTCATTGCAACATGTGTGTCCAGACAAGCTGCTCTCTCCAGCAACATCCTGCACGGGTAAGTCACCGCAGCCCTATCTATTCGCTATTTATTTCCTATCCATTAGCTAGCCTGCTAGCTATTAGCTGTCTAGAGGACAGTAATTTCATCTGTGCTGTTTGTCGTGCATATTAGCATATTTGACAATAAAGCTGACTTTGACTTTGATTAGTTATCTGGCTGGCTGGCTAGCTATCTAGCTAGCTATTTAGCCGGCTAGCTATCGATTGGCTATCTAGCTGGCTAACTATCTATTAGCTATCTATCTGGCTATCCTATCTATTAGCTATCTCGCTGGCGAGCTGTCCTCTCTGAGCCAGCGTGTAAGGCACTGATGATGACTTGAACAAACATAATAAACACGAAAATGCCACTTTGCCGGGAGACGGGAGCCGCTGCGTGTTCACGCTCCGCCATCTTGGGGGAAAAAACAAAACAAAAATAACAATAATATGACAACACAAAGACACAGAGAGTCATTCATTCTTCAGTCCTTTCTGTACCCTCTTTGTGTACATGAAGCAGTTCTAGATGAAAGAGCAGATGATCAAAGCATCCTTTTCAGCAGTGGATCAGGGACGTCATGGTGGAATGGGCACGTCTACTACAAGCTAATTGTTGAAAGCAAACACGCAGCTGTAGCATCCATTTAGCTATGTTAGCTCTTTATTTGCTATCCATTAGCTAGCTCGCTAGCTTTCTATCTATTTGAGTTACTTTGGGGTAGTAATAGATAGAATGAACAAATAGTTCCAGACTAGATGTTTTTTTTTTTTCCGAGTGGGGCAAGTACAAACGCTTTCATTCTGAAAGTCCAGCCATCCCTCAAAGGTTTTTCAGTCGATTGTAGTTTTATCTTTGCAGTTCAAAAGCAGTTGTTGGAAGTCCTTTCGTCAAAAGTCAGACCGAATGGATAGCTGTCCTCTGTTCTGTCACGTACCGTCCAGCTTTGCCGCATCAATCAGCGTGTATTTTTTTGTGTGTACGTCCTCTAGTTCTTCTGACTATAACAAAGACATCTTGCCCGCCACATCACCTGCTGCTTTCACCCAACCTCCTGCTTATCTCTCCGGATTAACAGACAAAAGGTGATTGATACTCCAGATTTCACCGCCATCCTTCTAAATTCACTCGTTTTTGAAACATACACTGATACCTCAGTTTACGAAATTAATCGGTTCCCAGAAAATGTACGTAAGGCAAAACGTGTGTCTTCCAAGCATTCATTTCCCATAGGAAACCATTAAAAATGACAATAATCCGTTTCCAGGGTCCCCATAAAACATAGGTGTCAAAGTCAAGGCACACAAACACACACCTCGTTCGTGTTTTTCCATGATCTCCTTCTTCTGCACGACCGTAATTTTCCTTTGTGTCCTCTTCGGCTTAACACTAGCCTGTGGTGGGGTCTTTTTCCGTCCCAAAAAAGCAAAAGTATCCACTCCATAACAAGCCACGTCTGCACTGAGTGCACGGAAAGAAAGTGAGTGTGGAAAACGAGCCCGCCAGCCACCGTGGCGCTCCGCGTGTTTCCAGATAACTAGTTTGTATGGCAAGATTATATTCTCGCAAATTTAATCTTCGTAAAGCAAAAAGTTCGTTAGCTAAAGCGTTCGTAAACTGAGGTATCACTGTCATTTTTAAAAATGGCCGCACATCGCAACTAACAATCGAACTCTAACTGTATATTTGTCTTCAAACAGGTGTGAAGCGTTGCTAACCCCGAAGATAATCAAGAGAGATTTTCTTTCTGGGTTACAGTGACAACCTTCCAGAGGGGGAGCAGCTGGTGAGACAGATGACATGATATGTTGTATGTTCAAGCCCTTAACCCGTTAAAGGACAACCGACACCATTTTTTGGTTTCCTGACTGACGGCAGAAAAACCTTTTAGAGCATCTAAAATAGCCAAAACACGCCGGCTGATATTTTTGGTCAATAAAAATGACTTCAAAGTGTCCCAAAACTACCACGGAAGTCCCGCCTCCTTGTTTGTGACGGTTTTTTTAGGTCAAAAACGCCTTACTATACATGGTCGTTTTTTTTGCACTAAAACGCCTTACTATACATGGTCGTTTTTTTCAGCTAAAAACGCCTTACTATACATGGTGGGGTTTTTTTTTTTGCGCTAAAAACGCCTTACTATATATGGTCGTTTTTTTTTTGCGCTAAAAATGCCTTACTATACATGGTCGTTTTTTTTGGTCAAAAACACCTTACTATATATACGTGGTCGTTTTTTGCGCTGAAAAACACCTTACTTTACATGGTCATTTTTTTGCGCTAAAAATGCCTTACTATACATGGTCGTTTTTTTTGCGCTAAAAACGCCTTACTATTCATGGTCGTTTTTTTTTTTTTTTGCGCTAAAAATACCTTACTATACATGGTCGTTTTTTTTTAGGTCAAAAACACCTTACTATATATACGTGGTCGTTTTTTGCGCTGAAAAACACCTTACTTTACATGGTCATTTTTTTGCGCTAAAAACGCCTTACTATACATGGTGGTTTTTTAGCGCTAAAAATGCCTTACTATACATGGTGTTTTTTTTTTTTTTTGCGCTAAAAACGCCTTACTATACATGGTCGTTTTTTTTTGCGCTAAAAATGCCTTACTATACATGGTCATTTTTTTGCGCTAAAAACGCCTTACTATACATGGTCGTTTTTTGCGCTGAAAAACACCTTACTTTACATGGTCGTTTTTTTTGCGCTAAAAACGCCTTACTATACATGGTGTTTTTTTAGCGCTAAAAACGCCTTACTATACATGGTCATTTTTTTGCGCTAAAAATGCCTTAATATACATGGTCGTTTTTTTTGCGCTAAAAACGCCTTACTATACATGGTCGTTTTTTTTGCGCTAAAAATGCCTTACTATACATGGTCGTTTTTTTGCGCTAAAAACACCTTACTATATATACGTGGTCGTTTTTTGCGCTGAAAAACACCTTACTTTACATGGTCATTTTTTTGCGCTAAAAACGCCTTACTATACATGGTCGTTTTTTGCGCTGAAAAACACCTTACTTTACATGGTCGTTTTTTTTGCGCTAAAAACGCCTTACTATACATGGTCGTTTTTTTTGCGCTAAAAACGCCTTACTATACATGGTCATTTTTTTGCGCTAAAAATGCCTTACTATATATGGTGTTTTTTTTTTTGCGCTAAAAATGCCTTAATATACATGGTCGTTTTTTTTTCGCTAAAAACGCCTTACTATACATGGTCATTTTTTTGCGCTAAAAATGCCTTACTATACATGGTGGTTTTTTTTGCGCTAAAAATGCCTTAATATACATGGTCGTTTTTTTGCGCTAAAAACGCCTTACTTTACATGGTCGTTTTTTGGTCAAAAACGCCTTGAGAATCAGAAAACCTTTATTCTTCTGACAATGGGGGGATTTTTACAAAGTCACTTACGCAAACTTAGTCAACATTGCTGACAGCAATTCTTCTCTATGGAATGAGGCTTCAGTGAGAATCGAACTCATAACCCCTGGTTTACTAAACCAGTGCTCTAAACGCTGAGCTATGAGGCCTTGCTATACATAGATGCTTTTTTTGCACTACAAATGGCTTACTATACATGGTCATTTTTTTGCGCTAAAAACGCCTTACTATACATGGTCGTTTTTTTGCGCTAAAAACGCCTTTCTATACATGGTCATTTTTTTTGCGCTAAAAACGCCTTTCATGGTCATTTTTTTGCGCTAAAAACGCCTTGCTATACATAGTCGTTTTTTTGCGCTAAAAACGCCTTTCATGGTCATTTTTTTTGCGCTAAAAACGCCTTTCATGGTCGTTTTTTTTGCGCTAAAAACGCCTTGCTATACATAGTCGTTTTTTTGCGCTAAAAACGCCTTGCTATACATGGTCATTTTTTTGCACTAAAAACGCCTTACTATACATGGTCGTTTTTTTCAGTCAAAAACGCCTTACTATACATGGTCGTTTTTTTTGCGCTAAAAACGCCTTGCTATACATGGTCGTTTTTTTGCGCTAAAAACGCCTTGCTATACATAGTCGTTTTTTTGCGCTAAAAACGCCTTGCTATACATAGTCGTTTTTTTGCGCTAAAAACGCCTTTCATGGTCATTTTTTTTGCGCTAAAAACGCCTTTCATGGTCGTTTTTTTGCGCTAAAAACGCCTTGCTATACATGGTCGTTTTTTTTTGCGCTAAAAACGCCTTACTATACATGGTCGTTTTTTTGCACTAAAAACGCCTTACTTTACATGGTCGTTTTTTTCAGTCAAAAACGCCTTACTATACATGGTCGTTTTTTTGCGCTAAAAACGCCTTACTATACATGGTCGTTTTTTTGCGCTAAAAACGCCTTACTATACATGGTCATTTTTTTGCGCTAAAAACGCCTTACTATACATGGTCGTTTTTTCAGTCAAAAACGCCTTACTATACATGGTCGTTTTTTTGCGCTAAAAACGCCTTTCATGGTCATTTTTTTGCGCTAAAAACGCCTTTCATGGTCGTTTTTTTTGCGCTAAAAACGCCTTTCATGGTCGTTTTTTTTGCGCTAAAAACGCCTTGCTATACATAGTCGTTTTTTTGCGCTAAAAACGCCTTGCTATACATGGTCGTTTTTTTGCGCTAAAAATGCCTTACTATACATGGTCGTTTTTTCAGTCAAAAACGCCTTACTATACATGGTCATTTTTTTGCGCTAAAAACGCCTCACTATACATGGTCATTTTTTTGCGCTAAAAACGCCTTACTATACATGGTCGTTTTTTTTGCGCTAAAAACGCCTTTCTATACATGGTCGTTTATTCGGTCAAAAACGCCTTACTATACATGATCAGGGTTTTTTTCCGGCTAAAAACGCCTTACTATACATGGTGTTTTTTTTTTCAACTAAAAACGCCTTACTATACATGGTCGTTTTTTCGGTCAAAAACGCCTTACTATACATAATGGTTTTTTTTTTATTTCGCTAAAAACGCCTTACTATACATGGTCATTTTTTTGCGCTAAAAACGCCTAACTATACATGGTCATTTTTTTGCGCTAAAAACGCCTCACTATACATGGTCATTTTTTTGCGCTAAAAATGCCTTGCTATACATGGTCGTTTTTTCAGTCAAAAACGCCTTACTATACATGGTCATTTTTTTGCGCTAAAAACGCCTTACTATACATGGTCATTTTTTTGCACTAAAAACGCCTTACTATACATGGTCGTTTTTTCAGTCAAAAACGCCTTACTATACATGGTCGTTTTTTTGCGCTAAAAACGCCTTACTATACATGGTCATTTTTTGCGCTAAAAACGCCTTACTATACATGGTCATTTTTTTGCGCTAAAAACGCCTTACTATACATGGTCGTTTTTTTTTGCGCTAAAAACGCCTTACTATACATGGTCGTTTTTTTGCGCTAACAACGCCTTACTATACATGGTCATTTTTTTGCGCTAAAAATGCCTTACTATACATGGTCGTTTTTTCAGTCAAAAACGCCTTACTATACATGGTCATTTTTTTGCGCTAAAAACGCCTTACTATACATGGTCATTTTTTTGCGCTAAAAATGCCTTACTATATATGGTGGGTTTTTTTGCGCTAAAAATGCCTTAATATACATGGTCGTTTTTTTTGCGCTAAAAACGCCTTTCTATACATGGTCGTTTTTTGGGCTAAAAACGCCTTACTATACATGATCGGGGTTTTTTTCCGGCTAAAAACGCCTTACTATACATGGTGTTTTTTTTTTCAACTAAAAACGCCTTACTATCCATGGTCGTTTTTTCGGTCAAAAACGCCTTACTATACATAATCGTTTTTTTTTTTATTTAGCTAAAAACGCCTTACTATACATGGTCATTTTTTTGCGCTAAAAATGCCTTACTATATATGGTGGGTTTTTTTGCGCTAAAAATGCCTTAATATACATGTTCGTTTTTTTGCGCTAAAAACGCCTTACTATACATGGTGGTTTTTTCGGGCTTAAAAACGATATCACTTCACTCAGGTCACAGTGGCAGTCCTCAAATAAAACTCTCTAGTGAAACCTATTATATTATTAACTATCACACTGTCGTATCTTGACTTGTCTGCACCTGACGTGTGTTCTAGGGCGCGTTCCATATTTCATGGCAACCACAGCAATGACGTTTCTCAGCAAGCGGACAACTATGTCATCGTAGATCGGAGAAGCAAAGAAAGTAGACAATACAGTCATAGTCAGTCGGTATAATTAATTGACACAGCTGCAAGCATCTCCCAACAGTCAATATTTTATACGTGTTTTTGCTGTCAGCCTCCGCAGCATGTGTCGCTTCCTTTTCCCCGACGTGAAAGAAAACACAGGTACACCAATCTTGGCTAATTGGAAATAATACCGAGGTCTTTTCCAAGTTCTTGAATGCAGATATCCATCAAAGGTCGTGAGTGAAAAGGAAACGAGAAGCAACATGACAACCTGGATTCACTGTCGTCCTTCAAGCACCGCAAGAATCATTCAACCATTCAAAACGTTTTCAGGCATCTTCCCGCTAAACGTCGACTCACGTGACAAGCCGCATCCCCTCTACTCACCTGTCAACTTTGATACTTTTGATCCTCAAGCTAGCTCGCATGTCAGCTTTCAGATCTGACCACATGTCATGACATCTTTGGCTTCAATTACAATTCAACAGGATACTTTTTCCCCCGTATGCATTTATCACTTGCCGCTAGTGATACACTGATACGTTGGCTTATGAAATTAATTGGTTCCCTGACAGAGTGTGTAGGGCGAAAAGTGCGTATCCCAAAAATTAATTTCCCATAGGAAACCATTAAAATGAGAATAATCCGCTCCCAGGTCTCCATAAAACATCATTTTCTACTTTCTAATTTTCTAGAAACTACACAAAATATACCTTATTTTATGTAAAATAAATGTGCTTTTGGTATTATAATTAAAGAAATAAACTGCACTGTCACTGTACTGAAAAATTGAGCCGTTAGTAAGTTCATAGGCTGACAGGTATGAACATTAGACACCCCCCCGCCCGCCTCTCGTAAGTAAACAAGTGGGAATTATTGCTTTCAAACAAAATGGAGTGCTGTATTCAAGCCTTGATTGTAGAACAACAACAACAGAATCAGACGGTCATTATGAGCTGCTTGTTTATGGCTAATTAGCTTAGCGAACCCCTACGCCAACATGGTGCAATTACAAGTTCGAAGACAGTTCCAATTATAGAACCTGAAAACCAATCAACCAATGGCTAAAAATACATTTGGATCGCATGTAATCGCTTGTTTTCTTCACATTGAGCAGGAAAGCACTGTAATGATACTACTTGGATGAGTGATTAGGTAATGAGTAATTAAAAGAGTGGCATTAAAAATTACAAATCACGTTTGTCAACAATTCTTTCGTTTCATTTTACAGCGACCATTCAAATGAAATCCTGCTCAACTTCCATTTCACTCACTTGACCATGTTTGGCCATCTCTCAGTTACAATAATAATAATAATAATAATAATAATAATAATAATAATAATAATAATAATAAATTTCATTTATCAGTGCCTTTCAAAACTCTCAAGGTCACTTTACAGTCACAGGATAAGTTTGTTTCTGTGGGTGAGGAGCAGCAACCACACGTGCCAGCGTTCCCTCAACCCGGAAGTAACTCAAATAGATAGAAAACTAGTGGATAGCTAACAAATAGCTAATAGACAGCCAGATCGTTTAGTCAGCCAATGGATAGCTAATAAATAGTACAAACAGGACTTGTGAGGATGTGCTAAAAAAAGATATTTTGGGCTATCTGGCTAACTAGCTTTTAGCTATCTATCTGGCTAGCTATTAGCTGTCTAGCTGGCTAGCTGTTAGGTGCCCAGCCGTTGGATATCTGGCTATCCATTAGCTATTTATAAGCTATCCATTAGCTAGCTGGCTAGCTATTAGCTGTCTAGCTGGCTATCCATTAGCTGTCTAGCTGGCTATCCATTATTTATTTATCAGCTATCAGTTAGCTAGCGTGCTAGCTATTAGCTGTCTAGTTATAACGGCGAGTGTTACTCAGAGAGCTTCATCGGGCCAACCTGGGGCGGACGTCACTTACAGACAGCCACAAATGCGCCAAATCATCCGCCAACTCGATTTAACCCCGACACTCCATTTCGCTCGCGTCTCATCATGACGACGGGGGTCAGCGTCTTGTGAAGCGGCGCCCTTAATGCCGCGTTGACGCAAAAAGGCTTGCGGGAGGAGGTGATTGTCGGACTGGTGCCAAAGGTTGTGAAAAGGTCAGCAAAAAAAATTAACAACAGTCACTGGCCAGATGAAGCTCTCTGAGTAACACTCGCCGTTATAACTAGACAACTAATAGCTAGCAAGCTAGCTAATGGATAGCGAAATGCGAAACTGTTCATCCGTTTTATTAGCTATCTAGCTGGCTGGCTGGCTATCCAGCTAACTATCTATTAGCTATATGGCTATCTAGATTTCTAGCTAGCTATCTAGCTGGCTATCTATCTTTTAGCTATTTCGCTGGCTAGCTATCTATTCTATCTATTTGAGTTACTTCAGGGTTGAGTAAATGCTGGTGCATGTGGTTGCCGCTGCTCACCCACAGAAAAACTTTTATCCTGTGACTGTAAAGTGACTTTGGCAGTTTCGAAAGGCACTTAGAAATCAAATTTATTGTTATTATTATTATCATTTGCTAGCTATTTGCTATCTATTAGCTTTTGTCCGGTCCTCACAAGTTTTTCATTCTAAAGGCTTCTAGAGGGTTTTTATATGCATCTGTTAATATTTCAGAAAGGTCCTCACAAATTCACTAAAAATGATTTTTTGGTGTGTATTTTCATTTCACTTGGATACACACTTTTTACTCACTGTGTGTGTTTATGTGTGTGTGCGTGGTTAATGAGATGAAAAAGTTCATACCACAATAAGTAAAACCATATTTTAACCAAATTTACTACAAGGGTGAGGACTTTGAATGTACCCATTCAGAAACCTTACTCCTGCTGTTATTGCAGTTTCAAATCCATTTTTTATTGCTTTGTTTTGAAAGAAATGGGAAGTGGGGTGACCTTTAGTGTTGAAATGTAACACTCGTTCTTCTCTCAACTTATCAGCAACGGTGGTCCTCACTAACTGGAGTTATCCGGACCTCACAAAACCACTGTAACAGGAACGTGTGTGTGTGTGTGTGTGTGTGTGTGTGTGTGCGCATCAGCCACCCCGGTAGCCGTCAGTGGTATTTATTGCGCAGACCTTCTGATAAAAAAAACCTTGTGAGATGAAATATTGATTTCCCCCAGAACAGCATCACTCTGGCGTCGCGCGTCCTCCCTCCTCATAAAACCTCGGCCTCGTCGTCGATGTCGGAGCATTTTGTGCCCTTTTAATGGACCTTATAAAGAAGAGATGATTGTCTGGGCTGCTGTCATCGACCTCTGACCTCTTAACGTTTACCAAGCCACCTGTGAGAGTTACAGCATCTCACAAAAGTAGGTGCATTGTTATTTTTGCAAGTATTTCCTTCAAATAGTGATACCTCGGCTTACGAACGCTTTAGCGAATGAACGTTTCGGTTTACGAACGTTAAATGTATGAAAATGTTACCTTGGCAGACAAACTATTTTTCAGGATACACACTGACGGAGCTGCCACAATGAGCGATGTGTCGTTCGCGAACGAGCCCGTTCTCCTAACAAGAAAATGGCAGCCGGCTTGTTTCGGTCCTCTGTTCCTCTCTTCAGTTAAAGCCACGTGATTGGTCAAGAACGATGCAGTGAGGGGAGGTGGTTTAAACATTGAAGAGACAAGCAGACGACAGAGAGTGACAAAATGGATAGAAAACAGTGAAATTTGGACTCGTTTCAACTTTTCTTGATATTTCAAATGTAGAGTGTAGACTGCAAGGTTAAAATTCCCATCAAGAGGACTACTCCCTGCGGCTACACTGATTATCTCTATTGTCCTGACTGTTTACTGCTATTGTCCTGCCTGAGTATGGGGTCTACGACTGGCCTGATTGCCCCATTTTCTCTGGCATCACCTCATCAGCATAACTAAGCCTATGTGGCCTAAGAGGTCGGTTGTAGGAACGGTCCAAATTGAACCTCACCCCACCATGGCTAAGATTTTAACCCCAATCTGTAGTACATATGCACCTAAAATCTAGCAACCTCTCAGTTGACGACAATGAGGTACTACCAGCAAAAAATTTAGTTCGCTGACTAAGCCTCTTGGATGAGAAGCGAAACATCCGACACCTTGAAAGTACAGATAACGGCTGAAGAAACCTTCTCATCGATATTATTATTATGATACCAGAATTTGCTCTTGCAAAATGGGGCAAACAAAGGGAAAAAAATGCACTTTAACTTTATTGAATTTCATGCAATTGCATTACACATCTATCAAAGCAGTGGTACTTGACCATACACTCCCACGACGGTATAAAACATTGTTTAGAATTAAACAAAGCACTTATTTCATCCATAATAATTGAACTGAGATGTTTGAAAATTGGCGTGACGCCACTCAGTATTCTTCTCCTTCTTCCCCCTGGTCATCAATGGAGTCGGCACCGACCTCCTCATAATCTTTCTCCAGCGCCGCCATGTCTTCTCTGGCTTCGGAGAACTCTCCCTCTTCCATGCCCTCACCCACGTACCAATGAACGAAGGCCCGCTTGGCGTACATCAGGTCAAATTTATGGTCCAGGCGAGCCCAGGCCTCCGCGACGGCGG
The DNA here is from genome assembly GCF_051943395.1 of Hippocampus bargibanti. NCBI lineage: Eukaryota > Metazoa > Chordata > Actinopteri > Syngnathiformes > Syngnathidae > Hippocampus > Hippocampus bargibanti. The sequence goes on along the minus strand of NC_142734.1, from coordinate 923,785 downwards.
TGGTGTTGCTCAGCATGCACACCGCCCTCTGGACTTTGGCCAAGTCTCCGCCGGGAACGACCGTAGGCGGTTGGTAGTTAATGCCAACCTTGAACCCAGTCGGGCACCAGTCCACAAACTGAATGGTGCGCTTGTTTTTGATGGTCGCAATCGCCGCGTTGACGTCTTTGGGCACCACGTCGCCACGGTACAAAAGGCAGCACGCCATGTACTTGCCGTGACGGGGGTCGCATTTCACCATCTGGTTGGCCGGTTCAAAGCAGGCGTTGGTGATTTCCGCCACGGTCAGTTGCTCGTGATAGGCCTTTTCGGCCGAGATGATCGGAGCGTAAGTAGCCAGAGGAAAGTGGATGCGGGGGTACGGCACCAGGTTGGTCTGGAACTCGGACAGATCCACATTGAGCGCACCGTCGAAACGAAGCGAGGCGGTAATGGACGACACAATTTGACCTATCAGTCTGTTGAGATTGGTGTAGGTGGGGCGCTCGATGTCAAGGTTCCTGCGGCAGATATCGTAGATGGCCTCGTTATCCACCATGAAGGCACAGTCCGAGTGTTCCAGGGTGGTGTGGGTGGTCAGGATAGAGTTGTAGGGCTCCACCACGGCGGTGGATATTTGGGGAGCCGGGTAGACGGCAAACTCCAGCTTGGATTTTTTCCCGTAGTCTACGGATAGACGCTCCATCAAGAGGGAGGTGAATCCAGAACCGGTGCCCCCACCAAAGCTGTGAAACACTAGGAAGCCCTGAAGGCCGGTGCATTGGTCCGCCTGGTCAAAGAGGAGGAAGGAGTTCAAAGTGGAGCAACTACAGTCCAAACTCGGTTGTCGAACGTCTCGCTTCCCCGTCCAATTTGGTTTTCAACCAAAGATTTCGGTCGGATGCGCCACGGTATACAAGCGAAATTCAGTTCTCAACCAAACTGAGCGCAACTCAACGCACCACCAGTGATACCTCGGTTTACGAACCCCTTGGCTTATGAACATTTCAGCTTACAAACGTTAAATTTATGAACATTTCACCTTGGCATACAAACTATTTTTCGGGATACACACGGAGCTCCACAATTAGATGGGATGAGAATGGGAAATGTTGTTTCGGTTTTTGAACAGGTTACGGTCGAGGTACCACTGTAGATGGAGTTCGTCCTGTTCAATTGGAGGTTTCTCACCAGTTTGCGGATCCTGTCCAGAACCAGGTCAATGATCTCTTTGCCGATGGTGTAATGGCCACGAGCGTAATTGTTAGCGGCGTCCTCCTTGCCGGTGATTAGCTGCTCAGGGTGGAAGAGCTGGCGGTAGGTTCCGGTGCGTACCTCATCTAGGAGATCAAATCGTACCATCAAACTATGGGTCGTCGCCAAGGTCCGGCGCAATTGATGGAGCGTACCAATCACAGTTGGCTCCAGGTCAACAAAAACAGCTCTGGGCACGTGTTTGCCAGCTCCCGTCTCGCTAAAGAAAGTGTTGAAAGAGTCATCGCCACCGCCGATGGTTTTATCACTGGGCATCTGGCCGTCCGGTTGGATTCCGTGTTCCAGGCAGTAAAGCTCCCAACAGGCGTTTCCAATTTGAACGCCGGCCTGCCCCACGTGCACCGAGATACACTCACGCTGTTGGAAATTGGCGGCAGGGTGGAAAGCAGAGATAAAACGACGGTACGGCGGTCATGACGCGGCGGCCGAGCACATTCAGGTACACTCACCATAGTTCTTCAACTTTGACACGTCTTTGAGATATGACGATAAAACGGGGGAAGTTGCAAGCAGCAGCGTAAACTCACACAGAAAGGACCTGTAAAAATCACATTTCTTTGGTTTGATGACTTGCGTTAGCCTTCATCCTTTGGCATGCCCTGAATAAATAGTGGTGGTCCTACCTCTTACATTCGATTTAGCTTTGATTTAGAATACAATTCACATACAGACGCTCCACAACTTACGAATGAGATACATTCCGAACGGTCGTTCCGAAGTTGCTTCAGTGCTATCAGAATCAGATTCATCTTTAGTGCCATATACAGTGATATATCGCTTTACGAACGTTACATTTATGAACATTTTCCCTTGGCATACGAACTATTTTTCAGGACACACACGGAGCGCCACGAGTGATGTGTCGTTCGCGAACGAGCCCGTTCGCCTAACAAGAAAATGGTAGCCGACTGTTTTTGTCCTCCATTCCCTGCCCCCAGTCGTCGGCTAAAGCCACGTGATTGGTCAAGAACGCAGCAGTGGGGGAAGGGCGGTTTACAGACAGAGAGAGCGTGAAGCCATTCTCCAAAAAAGAAAATGGCAGCCGGCATTTTTTTGGTCCTCTATTCCCCGCCCCCAGTCTTCGGTTTAAGCCACGTGATTGAAATTTGGACTTGTTTCAACTTTGATAGTTCAAAGGCAGAGTGTAGACTGCAAGGTTAAAACACTTACTCACCTTTACATACTGTAATGTTAGCAAAAAGAGCGTAAACTTGAGGGGATTTATGGGGAATATGAGGGGATTAGTAATTAGTTAAAACAATGAAAATCTGTGACCGAGTAAACACGGTCACTATTTTCGTTATTTAAGTTATGAATTGGAAGGATTTAGCGATCATTTAGTTGAATTTATATTAAATCATATGTATTCTTCAGTATTTGATGTCGAAAGCGAAATATAAGCGACAGATGAGCAAATATCAACGAATGCAGGCAGATTTTCGTCAGAAATCAAAAATGGCAGTCACTGAATACAAGGAAAGAAAATTGCGAGCTCTAGAAACATATATGCTAATGCTTCTTTTTGCTTGAAACGCGGCAGTTATGGAGACAAATATATCTTCTACCACTTCTATGAGTTATAAAAATACAACTTACTCACCTTTATAAACAGTAGTGTTAGCAAAAAGAGCGTAAACTTCAATCCATTTTTTTCTCATTGTCGTTCGGGAAATTTCAAGATGTATAATACGTCATCATAAACTGCATATCTTGGAAAATCCCACGAAAATGGATTACGTACTTGACAAAAATGCAATGATATACGACTGCGAGTACAAAGCGCGCTCGGTTCACAGGACAGAAACAATCGCGGTGGAATATCGCTCACTGTAGCGTAGCTACTAAAAACGACACAAGCCTACTTACTTTCTATGCGAGCAAAAAAAGGTGTTCCGTTGAGGAGAAAGTCTTTGCAAAACAGTGACCGGAAGTTTCTTTGTCGTGGTGCAAGTTACTTTTTCACACAGACATGTTTCAACAAGGACGTTAGGTGACTGAGGGATCGCATGATTAGCCGTCCTGTGTCAGAGGGCAGCCGCAAGCCTTCATCCAGTCGCGAACGTCAAAAAACGTTCCACGCCGCTCGCTAATTGCGTGAGGAAGCCTGACGTGATCTGGGCCTTCTGTCACCGGAAGCGGTCACGTCTTCGGAAAACGCCAAAGACGTCTGCTGCAAAAGACGTCGTTTCCTTACGTCATCTGAGAATCGGTTATCAATCGGTGTCGCGTGATGTCATTCGATTACATTTTGCTGAATTTCTATAAGACTACGTCATCGCCAGAGCTATTTTGGATCAAACAAATACAGTATGTCACCTACGTTTCACCCTTCAAAATAAAATCGCCAACTTCCCAGTCTTGGCAGCCACTGCAATTGTATATTAATTTATTTATTCATTCATTCGATGGCGCGTGTGGCTGCCGCTGCTCACCGCAGAAAAAATATCATGTGGCCGCAAAGTGTCCTTGAGAGTTTTGAAAGGCGCTTATGAAATGAATGAAATGTATTATTATTTTTATTCAAATATGTCACCTACGTTTCACCCTTCAAAATAAAATCGACAAAACTTCCCAGTCTTGGCAGCCACTGCAAGTAGCCGTTTTAAGAACAAAAATATGTATGTATTTATTTATTTGTTTATTTATTCATTGCTGATAGACTGCTGTTATTATTGTGTTGTATATCTGGGGGCGGGACTCTCTGAAAATGCCCAATTCGCAGCTCAATTTTTTTGCAGATTTTGGACACTAAGTCCTTTTTATTGTTGTTTTGCATTTGACTAAAAATATCAGCCCGTGTGTTTTGGGTATTTTAGATGCTGCAAAACGTTTTTCTGATGTCAGTTAGGAAACAAGAAAGTGATGTCGGTTGTCCTTTAAGCATCCTTTCTCTTTTTTTTGCAACTCGTTCAGGTTAACAACAGCGCGCCTTTAAGAGGCGACATGATTTATTTATCCGGCTTTACGTGGGGGAGCGATGCCCTGCAGAATGCTACATCTCAAAGTCCCATTCCTCTTTTAAAAGTCCAGATACTTCTCCTAAAAATAAGATGCGCAAGCTTCTTAGATCATTCCCCTTGCCGCCTTTCTATCCGCAAAATTTCTTGTGTGTCTGTCGTCGTGCATGAATCAATTGAAGTGACCTACCTGGAAGGAAGACCTTGAAACAAAAGGAAAAGGTACAAATACCAAATACAGGTCATATCCGAGTTACGACCGGGTTTAAGCAACGTTTTCTATTGAATACTATTATATACCAAGTAATCTACTGTAGAGCGCCATTCCCGAATTTGTTCGGGTTTTGTTTTTTTTCATGCTTGGGTGCTGATAAAGCGCTGGCCAAGGCCTCTGGCAATGTTTTTTTTCCACAAGGGGGCAGCATTTAGGGGTTTCAATATTAATAATAATAATATTGTTATCATTATTATTATTATTAGTAGTAGTAGTAGTAATAATAATACATGTCATTTCTAAGTTCCTTTCAAAACTCTCAAGGTCACTTTACAGTCATGGGCTTAAGTTTTTCTGTGGGTGAGCAGTGGCAGCCACACGCACCAGCGTTCACTCAACCCGGAAGTAATTTAAATATACTGTTTACAGTTCATTGATAAATTTGATCACTTTTAGTGTCATTTTTATCATTTTATATTTCATATTATCAATTTTTATTACTGTATAATTGTACCTGTAAAGTATGCAAAACTGTTTACTGTACAGTTGATTTATAAATGCTATACAGTGATACCTCGGTTTACGATCCCCCTTGGATTACGAACTTATTGGTTGACGAATGTTAAATGTATGAAAACCTTGGCATACAAACTATTTTTCAGAATACGCACGCAGCTGCCATAATGAGTGATGTGTCGTTCGCGAATGAGCCCGTTCCCCAAATTCAATTCATTTCAGGTGAATGGAGTGGCACCTGTTTGAATCATCGCTTCTTTTGGAGATTCATCACCTGCTTGCTCTGCACTAACTACTACAATGCAGATCTCCGAATGATTTATGTCGCGCTCCCATCGAAAAAAGAGCAGAAACATTGGAAAGAAGGAAAAGCTGAATAGCGATCTGATTGGGATCGAAATCCAGTGTGCAGCGAGGTGTCTGGCTGCGACAGATTAGCAGGCAGTGCAAAGTATACACAAACAAAAAAAAGCCAATAAACAATGTTTAGCACACGCCCGGTGACAAAAACACAAAGGGACAGAAAATGGCAGTGTGCATTCAGGGAGGAAAAAAAAAAAAAACATCTTGTGGTTTCAGAGATGAGGCCTAAATATTTCATTTGTCGCCAGAAAGGAGACGTAGAAAATCTCCAAACAGGCTGCTGTGTTGTGTCTTCTTCAACTGATTTTTTTCCTCCTTTTCATCAGTGCGAGGTAAGAATAAATGAAAGGGAATTACATGGATTAATGGAAGAGGTGATTTCCGAATTACATGTCCTATTTTTCATGTACATATTGTAAATTTACTAATAAAGGCAAATCCAATCCAATCCAATATTGACAGAAAGTTGTGACCGAAATAACAAGATGCCGGATACAAGCGGCCAAAATTAGCTTTGCTAGATAATAATAAATAATAAATAATAATAATAAGAAGAAGACGAAGAATCATAAGAAGAATAAAAAGAATAATAATAATCATCATCAGAAGAAGAAGAAGAAGAAGAAGAAGAAGAAGAAGAAGAAGAAGAAGAAGAAGAAGAAGAAGAAGAAGAAGAAGAAGAAGAAGAAGAAGAAGAAGAAGAAGAAGAAACTAAGGCTTAGAAAATTAGAAAGTAGAAAATGATGTTTTATGGGGACCTGGGAACGGATTATTCTCATTTTAATGGTTTCGTATGGGAACTAATTTTTTGGGATACACACTTTTCACCTTACACACTCTGTCTGGGAACCAATTAAGTCCGTAAGCCAAGGTATCACTGTATATTGTATTGTATTATTCTCCATCACTGTTTGGGGTGTACAAAAAACGCTGATCCAAGAGCACACTGCTTCTCTTAATTGTGAGTTATGAAATATTTGGTTCTCACACAGGACACTTCACAACAATACTTGACCAAAACAGTATTTATTCATACACGCAACGTACCACACGCTATAAAAACATACTTGTTTGTCCAGTTAAAAGATATTCTTATGGGATTTCCTATGGGAGTACTAATCCATGACCCGCTTGGCTTTTCCTTTTCCCAATGACCGTACCTTTAAGGACAACCGACGCCTCCGGACATGTTGCGTCCATAATTTGTAAAATCACTTCAAATGACTTCTACTGAGCGTATTTGACAAAGATTGCGTGGCATATCGCGATATTTGACCTTTTAAGACTCGCGCTGAATATTCCGGAAGTCTTGTTTTTCGAGTTGAAGACGATGCCAGACGTGACGTCACGTCAGGAACGCCCCTGACCGAGAAAGCCACACACAATGCATTTTGGGTACTTTCTTTCGTCTGAAAAACACCAATTGAGGCCCACTAGTATCAACCGTGCGATGTTGATAGTCTTTTTTTGTGAATTAGTTGAGTGTACGGCTCCTTACAATTTTCATTCTTACACTGTATTGAATGAACGACATTCTAACAATGCTGCGATGGCCTCGTGCACCCTTTTCTGAAGAAAGGCACTATGGGTGCTCTGCCACGATTGGGGCCAAAATAGTGCGTTGCCATTCAAATGTCTGTCTGCAGTCAGTCTTGAGTCTCGAAAAGGGCAGGTCCATCCTCGTTTATGTGCCTTTTTCTGATCCACTCTAAAAAAAATAAACAATGGCCTTTCTTCCACTGCAGACGACGCACGAGTGTAACTAGAGGTAGAGGTAGCTGACCCAGTAAACAATATTGAAGAGCAAGAAAGAAGTCGGGAAAAAGACCCGAGAGTAAGAATCCAGTTCCCGGATGTTGACGTGGATTCGGCCTCGTTTCCAGCCGCCTTCTTTACATTCGTCGTAGCAGCAGAAAAAACTCTTGCAATCTTTGCCATCCAGGCATTGGTCCAGGCACTCATCGTCAGAGTTCTGCCAGAAGAGGGCATTGCCGGTGGGGATCATGTGCCGACCGGGAGGCCCACCCGTGCTGAAGGACGAATACGCCTGTGACAGGGACAGTGAAATGTGTCGATTTTTATCACAATCATCTTTATTGACAAGTATGTAGAACACGCACTAGTATCATCATGAAAAAAATTGCACAGAGACACGAAACAGTTCCATTTGGGCTACTGTTCAAAGAGTTCATGGCTTGGGGGAACAAGCTGTTTAAATGTCTGCTGGATTGGGTGCGCATGGATCGCTAGCGCTTGCCTGTGGGGAGTCGCTGGAAAAGGTGGTGGGCTGGGTGCGGAGGGTCCGGTAGGATTTTTCCGCACCCTCGTTTGGATTCTTGCAGTCCTTGAGAGTGGCTAGGGCGGTGCCAATGATTTTTTTTCCCACCGTCCTAACTGTCCGTTTACAGAAGTCTTGAGTACGTCTGTATAAGCTATCAGTCATAAAGGAGTAGTCCATGGATGAGAAGGTCTCTTCAGCCATCATCTGTACAAATTTGAAGGTGTCGGATGTTTCGCTTCTTATCCAAGAGGCTTCGTCAGCAAACTAAAGCCTTACTGGTAGTTTCAGCCCTATGTATATATATCCCTACTGTACAGACGTGGTGGTGCCAGACTCTGCTATGATTGGTCGCTGCTCTCAGGTTGGGGGAGCAGAGGGCTACTCCCTGCGGCTACACTGATTATTTCTATTGTCCTGACTGAGTATGGGGTCTACCACTGGCCTGATTGCCCCATTTGATCTGGTATCACCTCATCAGCATAACTAACCTTATGGTGCCTAAGAAATCTCTTGTACGAACGATCCAAATTGAACCTCAGAGCCAAATTGAACCGCAGAGGACTACTCCCTGCGGCTCCACTGATTACTTCTATTGTCCTGCCTGAATATGGGGTCAGTCGTAGACCTCAGTAGGTCTGGACAGACTTATTAGGCTTATTTAGTAGAAAATAATGTTTTATGAGGACCTGTAAACGGATTATTCTCATTTTTAATGGTTTCCTATGGGAAAGTAATGTTTGGAAGACACACTTTTCGCCATCCACACACTTTCTGTGAAGCAAATTAATTTCGTAAGCTGAGATATCACTCTAGGTGTTATTCAAGATGAACTTTTGTGACACATTCAGTCGTTATTAACCACGAGGCGTGACACCTCAATCCAAATGGCAAGAGCGGCTTGACAAGTGTGTGTTGCTGCCAGTGAATCAATGGTGACAGGTGCAGCAGCCTTGAAAACTCCCACGCAGAGCTTCGAGCGATCTTTGGGTGAGATGAGGTTCTCAAACGGCACACTTTTTGCTTCATAGCGACATGCACCTTTCAAGACACGGCGAGCTAGACACCTTTGCATTTCATGTACATCCAAAAAGACACCTTTATCGAGCACTCGATAGAGTTTCTGAGTGCTAGCGGTTCACAGAACACACCGCCGACTCAATAAGTCACATCTGGAATGTTTTCATCAGGGAAATTCATAATCAAGTACAGTATTACCTTAGCGTACGAACGCTTTAGCTCACAAACTTTTCACCTTCGGAACATTACATTTGCGAGAATATCATCTTGGCATACAAACTAGTTTTCGGCAGACAAACTGTAAGAGATGTTCGGTCGGACACTGTGGACAAAGGCTCGAACGCAGAAAGATTGTCTTTTACTGCTGGCAGGAGACGCAGCCATTCATGACAGACGCCTAAATTCTGCAGCCCTCTGCCAAGCTATTTATTGAGAGTATATGGATGGATGGATGGATGGATGGATGGATGGATGGATGGATGGATGGTCTTCTTGATTAGAATTCCACACCTCTTGAGTTCTAAGCGCGAACAGCTGTAAGCACTAAAACAACGTCTCTTCCATGAACTGATAAATTTGTAACCTGGCTAATGAGCTCTTCCTGTGAAGGAGTTTCAAGTCGTAAGGGGCAGCCTGGAGGTCCGTCATCCATTGACAACTACCATCACAAAGGTAAATAAAACGACTTTATTACACAGTACAGTTTATTTCTTTAATTATAATACAATAACACAATTATTATACATACAATAAGGTAGATAGTGTGTAGTTTTAAGGCTTATTTAGTAGAAAATTATGTTTTATGGGGACCTGGAAACGGATTATTCTAATTTTTAATGGTTCCCTACGGCAAATTAATGTTTGGAAGACACACTTTTTGCCTTACACACACTTTCTGGGAACCAATTAAGTTCGTAAGCTGAGGTGTCAACGTACTTGACCCTTTTGAGCAGACGGATAGTCCAATTCCTCCACACAGACGGCAGTCGAGAAGACAGAATTCCTCAAAGCATCACTTGTCTTTATAAAAAGATGTCCTCTATAGACTTCCAAAAGCAGATTCATTGCTATGAATACTTCATAAAGCCAAAAACGGAAGTTGGAGAAAGTGGCTTACCAGTTTGTGCATTTTTGCCGGCATTCTGCGTCGACTCGAGGAGCAATAGTTGAGCATGGCGTACTCGATCATGGCGGCGAAGACAAACAGGAAGCAGACGGTGACAAACAGGTCCATCGCTGTCACATAAGAGACTCGAGGTAGCGAATTCCGAGCCACGGTGCTTAAAGTGGTCATGGTCAACACGGTGGTAATTCCTGCAAAAGGACAAAGCAAGGGTGAGGAAAGCGACAGCAGAGCTTTGGGTCTTTTTTTTTGGGGGGCCAAATAGCAATGCACTGCTAGATTTAAAAGACAACCGACGGCAATTTTTTTCTTGCCGAACTGACATCAGAAAAACGTTTGATAGCATCTAAAATACCCCAAAACACACAAGCTGATATTTTTAGTCAAACGCAAAACACCAATAAAAATGAGCAGCCAAAAAGCCACAAAATGAGCTGGGAACAGATTCAGAAAGTCCCGCCCCCTTGTTCGTGATGTCACGCCAGGATACTCCTTCACAAACTGCCTCGCTCCAGAATCAAAACAATGGCTTCAGAGAGTTCAGATTCAGAGAAGATGCTTTCTTGTTACTTGTTAGCCACTTATGAATATGATTCAAATAGTTCTGGAGAGGAAAGCAAAAATGTTTGCAATCAATAGAATATGGCAGAGGCACACAGTCATACAGTAGTACAAGTGCATTCACTATTTTTTTTGTCCTCATCCTTTTTCTTCTACTTGTCTCCGCCTTTTTTCCCCCCATTCTCCTCTTCGTCTCTACATGGATGTTTTCACCCAGCGTTTCCATAGAGACGAGTTGCTCCCTTCTATTTCGAGCAAGCCGACTGGTCGAGAGCCTCGTCTTAGGCTTTCGTGAGGTTGAAGTGAACAACTGTCGTATGCCTCTTCGTCAAATGTAAACGCATTTTTAGGTCCGCGGTGCGGTGTTTTGGCGCAAGTGCTGCTTCGGAACCTCAAATCAAGTCAAGTAATCTTATTTTCACTGGCTCATTCACTCTTTGGGAATTGCCATGGTAACCAAGGTGATTACTTGTCGACACAGACGACGGAGAAGAACCTGTGGTGTGACAAAATAGGCAGTGGAGTGGCAGAACACACATACTGTATCTCTCCAAAGGTATTCCAACAGTGACGCTAATGCCTTTGCTTTGGCCACAAACTACATTCATTGAAAAAAATAATCTAAATAAAATTAAAACAGAGTATCAAAAAGGTTCAAATGGAGTACAGTAGTTATATCGAAATCGGTTATATCGATAGTACTGCTTATTACGATCGATGAAAAGGTTTCTTCAGTCGTCATCTGTACTTCTCTGAAGGTGTCGGACGTTTCGCTTCTCATCCAAGAAGCTTCGTCAGCAAACTAATGTCTTACTGGTAGTTTCGGCCCTATATATATATCCCTACTGTCCAGACATGGCGGTGCCGACATCTTCAATGAAGTACAGATGACGGCTGAAGAAACCTTTTCATCGATGGACCATTCCTGTACGACTAAGAGCTTACAAAGGCGTATTGCTTATTACGAGACTACTGTATATAATTAACAATAATATACTTATATAAATATAAGCTATCTAGCTACCTAGCTGTCTAGTTAGCTATCTATTAGCTATCTGGCTGGCTGGGTAGCTAACTAGATGACTATTAGCTATCTAGCGAGCTTTCTATCTATTTGAGTTACTTCCTGTTTGAGTGAACGCGAACTTAATTGGTTGCCAGACAGTGTGTAAGGCGAAAAGTGTGTATCCCAAAAATTAATTTCCCATAGGAAACCATTAAAATGAGAATAATCCGTTCCCAGGTCCCCATAAAACATAATTTTCTAATTTCTAATTTTCAAAGCCTTAAACTACACCAAATATACCTTATTTTATGCATAAAACGTGCTATGGTGTTATAAATAAAGAAATAAACTGTACTATATAATAAAGTGGTTTTATTGACCTTTGTGAAGGTCGTTGATGGCTTGATGGAATGGAGTCATCAGCATGAAACACTTGATGAGGAACGTAGCCTTCTTCCACCATGTTGAGGAATGATCCCTTGGAGGTGCTTTCTCTGCTATAATTTTATCTAGTTCCTCATCAATTGTGTTCTGTTTAGCTGGGTCGATAGCTTTTTGCATCAAGTGTAGAGAGGGCTTGTCCAGGTTATATGTGGAGCCTGATTGATGGAATATTTTAACCTTGCAGTCTACACTCTGCCTTTGAACTATCGTGGCTTTAACCGAAGACTAAGGGCGGGGAATAGAGGACAAAAAAGTCGGCAGCCATTTTCTTTTGGGAGAACGGCTTCACTGTGTCTCTATCTGTAAATCCCACCCGCCCTCACTGCTGCGTTCTTGACCAATCACGTGGCTTTAACAGAAGATTGGGGTGCGGGGAATAGAGAACAAAAAGCTGCCATTTTGTTGTTAGTACAACGGGTTTGTTTGCGAACGACACATCACTCATTGAGGCAGCTCCGTGTGTATCCTGAAAAAAATTCGTATGCCAAGGTAAAATGTTCATAAATTTAATGTTTGTACACTGAAAAGTTCGTAAACTGAGGTATCACTGTATTAGTCTTCCACACTTGTTTTCAGCTCTACCTTCTCCACTCTCACACTGTATCTCGAGCTGGGTGACTTCCCATCAGCGGCGCTGTATCTCTAAACTCCATCTGAGCTGCACAGATTGAAGTCTAATGGGAATCAACCCCGACTCCCAGCCTGCTGCTCCCCAAATGTCCTGCTTGGAGTCGTGCTAGCTAGCTGAGTGACAGCTCTGTGCAAATGCCACCTGGTAGTACCGATAGTAGCGTGTTGCTCACAATGCTAGGATTCCGTAGCATCCCCTTCCCTTTATTTCCACTGAGCCCCGTTGTTCCTTCTTGTTGACATTTTGGCTCCCACTTTGTTTTGGCGGCCGGGTTTTATGCCTCGCTTATCTTTGCTGCTTTCGCCGCCTCCGGCCTAGTGATCAGCTTTCAGACATGACTCGAAAAATGGAGGCGATGAACCAGAGAAGACAGGCTAAATGACTTTGTGTCGCCGAGTTGAATGGGGATGTTTATCAAAGGGTGGGACGCTGTCTTGTCGGGTTTTTTTTTGTGTTCTCTGCAAGGGATCACAATCCTTCCTCAGTGGGGAGTCGTGTATCACAAGACCACCTATACGCTGGGAGGGTTTGCTTCCTTCCATTATGCTTGAAAAGTCTGTTCGATTGAAGATGTGTCCGCGCATGCACAGGCAGTGTATGTGAGAAGCATGGGAATTAAAGGACAACCGACAACATTTTTTTTTCGTTTCCTAACTGACAGCAGAAAAACGTTCTATAGCATCTAAAATACCCAAAACACGCAGACTGATATTTTTAGTCAAATGGAAAACACCAATAAGAATGAGTTAAAGTGTCCCAAAACGACTTCAAAATGACCCCGGAAATGGTGAGTTTCAGAAGGTCCCGCCCCCTTGTTCGTGACGTCACGCCAGGACATCTTGCTTTGCTCTAGAATCAAAACAATGGCTTTAGATTCAGAGAAGATGCTTTCTTATTACTCATCTAGTTATCAATATGATTCAAATAGTTCTGAAGAGGAAAGCATACGTGTTTGCAATCGATTAAAGAATTTATTCCATGCCGTTTCCACAGGCTGATTAATTCCTTACACGGAGCTTTGTCGCCCTCTTCTGCCTCTTTTTTGGTCCTACACAAAGTTTTCAGACCAGCCAAGTACAGCCAAATGCATTGACGTGATGGAAGGACTGCTACAATGTGTCCTTTTTTCGGTCAGGGGCGTTCCTTCAGTGACGTGACGTGAGGACTCGTGTTGTAGTGTATGTAGTTCCTCATCAATTGTGTTCTGTTTAGCTGGGTTGATAGCTTTTTGCATCAAGTGTACAGATGGCTTGTGCGGGTTATTTGCGGAGCCTGATTGATGGGATATTTTAACCTTGCAGTCTACACTCTGCTTTTGAACTATCAAAGTTGAAATGAGTCCAAATGTCATTGTTTTCTATCCATATCTCTGTTGTCTGCCTCTCTCTTTAATGTTTAATCCTCCCCCCTCACTGCTGCATTCTTGACCAATCACGTGGTTTAAACCGAAGACTAGGGGCGGGGAATAGAGGACAAAAATGAGTCGGCTGCCATTTTCTTGTTAGAACAGGCTCGTTCGCGAATGACACATCACTCATTGTGGCGCACCGTGTGTATCCCGAAAAATAGTTTGTATGCCAAGGTAATTTTTTTCATAAATGTAACGTTCGTCGTAAACCGAAATGTTCGTAAGCCAAGGGGTTCGTAAACCGAGGTATCACTGTATAATCATTTGTGTACGTGAAGCAGCACTGATGAAAAAGACAGATCGTCATTTATAGCCTGGCATGCAGCAATTTGAACAATCAGAAAAGATGTCGTCATCATGCCCAGCTGCGCCGTTGGCATCTTACCCAAAGCCGTTCTCGCCGGCGTGGCGTCGCTCTTTATCCAGAAGGAGACCCAAGAGAGGACCACAGTCAGGATGCACGGGATATAAGTCTGGATGGTGAAGTAGCCCATCCTTCTGCTGAGGTCAAAGTAGACTGTCATCAACACATAGTCACCTGTTGGAAGGAAATTAGAAGACATTTGACACTTACAAAATGTCTCCAAACTTGACGTCAACCACATTAATAATAATACATTTAATTTCTAAGCGCCTTTCAAAACTTTACACAAAAACTTTACAGTCACTCCATAAGTTTTTCTTCTGTGGGTGAGCAGCGGCAGCCACACGCAAGTAAAGGAAGAAGTAGAAAAACAAAATACAGGAGCTGCTGTAAAGGTAGTGACAAGTCAAACCAATAACAACAAAAAATAATGATTTCCCTCAACAGGTTTCATGTCCAATAGCATGATTGTTCATGTACGGATTTTTCAGTTGAAGCAAACGTTCATCCAGGAGGCTCTTGGAAAGTGAACTTCGGATCGGTGCCATTGAGCATCAAGGCAAAAAGTAGTTTTGTCTTTGTTTCTGTGCCCGATCCGCCTCATCCATAATGCTCAGTATAATCAGCCATTAAAAATGAACGAAGCACCAGCTAGTCGAGGGTGTAATCAGGGCCACCTATTGGAGTGACAACATTACGGCAACCACCCCACCCAAAAAAAAAAAAAAACAAGTGGTAATGAAATGATCACAGAGAGCATGCAAAGTTAAAACCACTGAATAATTCAACTGTCCGGTTAATATTTAATATTGATGATTAATATCCCCTTTTCCTCTCCGAGCTTGAAGCAATGACACGAGTCTCGACTTTGTTAGCTCACATTGGGGATGCGCGTACGCAGAGCCGCTGCTAGCCAAATGTGGCGACAACCAGATGACGCGAGGGCTCAAAACACTCTTGGACTACTTGTACCTGCAGTCGTGGTCAATACATCCGTCGTGTTTCGAAGCCCCATGAAGTCAAATTGGTAGAGCCTCCAGTATTTCTGCTCTGATGTCTCCACTGAGTTCCTCCTCCACTTGTAAACAATTTCATCTCGTGGGTAGCCATCTAGAAACAACGCAGACGCTCATTTAGCTTTCTGAAAGGAGGACGCCATAGAAACAGACACACAGATTGCAGAAGATAACAAATATAAGACCTTAAGACATTAACTTTCAGACATTTGCTGAGAGCGCCTTTGTTGCCACGGTGACATCAGACAGCCTTCTTGAATGTTCTATTACACTGGTCCTTAACCTGGGTTCGGTGAGTCGATCTTAGGGGTTCGACGGAGCCTCCACCGACACACACACACACACACTTCCTTTAATTATGGAAACGGAAGTTCGTTTGTTTCGTTGTTATGTCTGTTTAGCAATTGGTCGAGCTGCGGACGAAACCGGAGAAAAACCACCGCAAATCGTGGTGGCAGTATCCAGTCAGAAGCGTACCAAATCGGAAACATGAATACAGAGAGAGAAGAAGAGAGGCTAGCTCGACTGCTGCTGCTTCCCCCATTCGCAACGAATGGACAGGCTAGCCAGTAGCTATCAGTAATCAACGTGCGACTGTCGTTGTAGTGTTAGAACTAGTTATATACACAACATCCCATGTTATTTCATTTCTACTTATTCTTATCAGTTAGTAAGTCCATATATGTATGTAGTTTAGTTATTTGTATATGTTAGTGAGTATAGATGTACTTAGCTCAGTTAAAACCTTAAGCTATCATGTTTCAGTCTAATAATAAATATTCATGATTGTATCTAGCAGATGATAGGTCCTTTCCAAAGTGACATCACTCCTGTTGTTTTTTTTAATGTTGTAATTGCCTCATCTTCTGCGCATCTTCTGCAGAGTGTCAGAGATGTTCGGTCGGACACCGTGGACATTGGCTCAAACACAGGCAGCCCTCTGCCAAGCTATTTATTGATCGTATATGCTAATTAAAGCGATACATGAGGAAAACATAGTTTTCTTTATTAGAATCCCACGCTCCTGGACGTAGATAGATTTTAAACCTGCCTAATGAGCTCTTCCTGTGAGGGAGTTTCAAGTCCTCCTGTGACGAAGGAGTTTCCCAAGTCCTAATTTCTGTCCAAGGCCAGATCTCCGAGATGAAGATGACATCATTAAATACATTGATGGTGTATTTCACCTTGCAGTCTACACTCTGCTTTTCAACTATCAAAGTTGAAGCACGTCTAAATTTCACTGTTTTCTATCCATTTTCTCACTCTCTCTCGTCGTCTGCCTGTTTAAACCACACCCCTCATTGCTTCCTTCTTGACCAATCACATGGCTTTCACCGAAGACTGGGGCCGGGGAATAGAGGACAAAAACACGTAACGTGCCAAACGATCGTTTGGCAATTTGCATACTCGGCACGGCAGCCAATCAGAAGCTTGTTTCGTGCTTCGGACTATACCATGACTGTAAAATGTACTTGAGAGTTTTGAAAGGCGCTTAGAAAGAGGAGTCCAATATGGCTTTTAGCAGACAATGCAACACAAACTTTGCATTGTGCACCATGACGACAAACGACAACTGGAGTAAAATCTTCAGCAAGGGATACCTACCATCAATTAAGCAAGGGAGCATTTGTGCTAGGTACTTCCTTAATTTAAACACATCCTTTATACTTACGCAACAACGTTTCTTTTTTTGCGATTAGTCGTTTCAAGTGGTGAAAAATGGGGCAGGCAACTTTATGGCCGGGCAGGCAACTTTTTTGAGTTGTCTGCCCTGGTGTCCGCTAACTTTTTGTCATGAGTTTCAGACACTGATATGTGTGTGCGCATTCCCTGTAAAGAAAAGGCTCCGTTGGGCTATGAAGAGAAAGGCTTCTCCAAATGCAATTTCCGTTGTTCTTTAATTACCATACAAGGAAGATTACACTCTGATTTAAAATAAAATCCTGTACTAAGCAGAGTTATGAGTTTTCTTCAAAAGAAAGAGATTAAAAAATATAGTCTAGTCGTGACTGGAAAAAACACATCTCATGGAAATGAGTCATCATGAAGCCATGCCCTTTGTATAATAATAATAATAATAATAATAATAATAGTAATAATAATAATAATACATTTCATTTATAAGCACCTTTCAAAACTCTCGAGGTCACTTTACAGTCACAGGATAAGTTTTTTTTCTGTGGGTGAGCAGTGGCAGCCACATGCGCCAGGGTTCACTCAACCCGGAACTCAAATAGATAACAAGTTAGCTAGCTAGTGAATAGATAGCTGATAGCTAGCGAATAGATATCTAATAGCAAGTGAATAGATAACTAATAGCTAGCGAATACATAGCGAATAAATAGCTAACAGCTAGCGAATAGATATCTAATAGCAAGCAAATAGATAGCTAATAGCTAGCGAATAGATAGCGAATAGCTAGCAAATAGATAGCTAACAGCTAGTGAATAGATAGCTAATACCTAGCAAATAGATAGCTAATAGCTAGCAAATAGATATCTAATAGCTAGCGAATAGATAGCTATTCGCTAGCGAATAGATAGCGAATAGATAGCTAACAGCTAGCGAATAGATAGCTAATAAAATAGCGAATATATAGCTAACAGATAGATAGCTATATAGCTAATAGATACTTATTTGAATCCAACAAACTATTGAGTATGCAGGGATGCATCTGGGAAATTTAAAAAATGGCCACAATGAACCAAAATGGCCACAATGAACCAAAATGGCCACAATGAACCAAAATGGCAGATTGTACTGTAGCGGATTGACACAAAACTCAAACCGGAGGGGTTGTGGGTGGGCTGCTCGGGGAATTTCTTGATAATATTAATAAATATGTCTAATTGCTTTTATACTTCCATCTGTTGAAGGTCTTAATTCTCATTAAATCCACATTTTTCCACGGAAACACCCGCTGCATAAATTGGGTGCCGCTTCTAGTGTCGACCTGAAATTAAATTCCCCATATTTGATTGTGAGGTAACCAACTCCATCTTTAGCCAGACATTTAAATCAACAGTTGTGAGAGGCTCATTATCAGTCCGTTATAGATTTGGAGATGCAGCAGCTGCGCTCCTTCCTCATCCCGGCTTGCAACAACAACGTCTGCTTCCATCCCAAACTTTGACCGATCTCAACTTTCAGATCAATCACAGTGATACTTTGGTTTTTGACCATAATCCGTTGCAGAAACAGGTTTGAAAACCAATTTGTTCGAAAACCAAATCAGCACTTCCCATTATAATCAATCTTTTTTTTTTCAATTCGTTCCAAGTCTAGAAAACACGTTTTAACTATTTTACAAGCATAAACTGTACACACACGTAATAAAAGAAAAGGTTATTTGTAAAATACTATAAAAACAAACTGCTTTCTTGTGACTCATCCAGTTGAATGAATATGAGTTAAATAGTTCTGAAGAGGAAAGCATACATGTTTGCAATCGATGAAAGAAGTCCTTCCGTTTCAATTCGAGCCAATGTAGCGCCCGGAAAATGCACAAGATGGTGCCCAAGCTCCGTTGGAAATGGGCTGATTTGTCTGCTGGGAATTTGTGTCAACTAGTATCCAATAGTTGTGTTGGTGCAACACACAATGATTCACCATCATGTTATTTATGTATTTTCCTTCTAATTTTGCCATCAACACAAGGTTTTCAGACCTAACAAAGTACCCAAAATGCATTGTGTGTCGCTTTGTCGGTCAGGGGCGTTCCCTCCGTGACGTCACGTAGGGGATCGTCACCAACTCAAAAACAAGACTTCCGGAATATTCAGCGTGAGTCTTAAAACGTAAAATCGAGCTGTATGCAGTGGAATCTTTGTAAAATATGCCCAGTAGAAGTCATTTGAAGCCATTTTACAAATTATGGACACAACTTGTCCGGAGACGTCAGTTGTCCTTTAAGTGTACGTCGGCTCATGTGGAGGTGGGCTTGCAACTGTCAGTACTCACAACTGGAAAAGACGAGAGGACATGAGTGCTCGTCCATTGGGAAATTATGGAGCTGCAGCTGACATTCAGCGTTGATGGTCATCCTAAAGAGACAGACGGAGAAAATCAGAAAGACCTCCCATCCTCCAATCACATCTTGTTCTTTTTGACAATTGTCTGAAAAGAACTTACTGCCAAGCAACATAATGGTGTGAATTTCTTGACGACTTTGTGCCATGAAAAATATGCACAACAATAGCTGCCTCAATCAGAGAATAAAGCAACCCTCATCTGGCTTTTTTTGCAGTACCAGGTGCACATTGCTCAATTTTCAACTTGCTGATTTAATTTTTCCCATCATAGATTGTGCCAAAAAAAAACAAGGTGTGGAGCTGAGGCGCGAACAACAAGCATAGATGTCGCAACATCTCCAAGATGCTGAAAAGTGAGGCTATTTTAGCCCATGTGCTAATGAGCATTGACACTCAACTGTGCTGTAGGAAATTGGAGGAATCATAAAAAAAAAAAAAAAAAAAACATTTGCTCCAATCAGTGTTTGAAATAACATCTGCCCGGAGGCCCGGGGCGTACAACTTTCAAAAGGTCTCGGCCCAGGTGGCCGACAACTTCCTCAAGCGTCACACAAAAAAAAAAAATTTTTTTTGTGTGACGCTTTCTCGGTCAGGGGTGTTCCTTCAGTGACGTAACGTGAGGACTCGTCACCAACTCAAAAACAAGACTTCCGGAATATTCAGCTCCGATAAAATACGCTCAGTCGAAGTCATTTGAAGCCATTTTACAAATTATGGACACAACTTGTCCGGAGACGTCGGTTGTCCTTTAAATACCAAAAGACACGTCTGTAAGCAGCGCAATTTGCCAGCTTGAGAGCAAACACTGTGAACAACATGTCTGAGAAGAACGTGTGCTGCATTGATTGTAGTCTTCATTAAATGGAGCAAAACGCGGCTCGTTCCCACTTGTGTTTGCTATTTGCAAAAGATCAGATTTGAAATCCATGACATATTGATCGATTGGAATAATATCCTTCAAGTGAGAGTGAACATGTAGAATATAAATGCCCCTCCGATGAAAAATAATGATTTCCAGGTTCACATTGTGACACCAAAAAAGGCCTGGTGTCACTTGGAGAGCAGTTCTCACCTCAGCGTATAGAGAATTTTTCCATTGTTGCGGATGCGGAGCAGCTGATTGGGCGTCGTGATCCAATGAGAGTCTGCCGTCTTGGAATTCCTGAAAATGGTGTCGGGAAGCCAGATCAAGCCCACCATGTTACTGGCAAAGAAAGAAAGAAAGAGCATACTTCAGACTTTGTGGAAGGTTTGAAGTCTAGTCACTTCGGAAATACAGTGATACCTCAGCTCGCGAACATAATTGAATCCCAGAAAGTGTGTGTGAGGCCAAAAGTTCCTCTTCAAACATTTATTTCCCATAAGAAACAAGTAAAGAGATTTTGTCCCATAATTGAAGGCTTCACAAAAATGACGTGATGTTCACAGGTGTACCTGTTGAGAGTGAGAATCCGCATGCTGCTGCTGTTATAACGTAGGCGGGTGTCAACCCAAGTCTGGGCGAAGATGATATCGATCTGGTACTCCTGTACGAGGTGACACAATAAAAGGACAAAGTGGAAATCTGAGTTGACACAATTTCACTGCCCTTCGAAGGAAAAGGTACAACTATAGGATGAATAAATAAATACATAAATAAATACATGAATGTGAAATATGACAAAGCCAAGAAAAAAAACCAAAATTAATTATATGCAAAGGACGGCAAACTCATTTATGATTGCTCAAGCACCACAAGTAGAACTAAAATTTTAAAAAATAGGGTCTGGCGCTCGTGGTCGTAAGTACAGGTGGTTGGAAGGTATATACAGTGATACCTTGGCTTACGAACTTAATTGGTTACCAGACAGAGTGTGTAAGGTGAAAAGTGTGTATCCCAAAAAATAATTTCCCATTGGAAACCATTAAAATGAGAATAATCCGTTCACAGGTCCCCATAAAACATCATTTTCTACTTTCTAATTTTCTAAGCCTTAAAATGACACAAAATCTACCTTATTCTATGTTTAATAAATGTGTATTGGTATTATAATTAAAGACATAAACTGTACTGTATAATATAGTGGTTTTATTGACCTTTGTGATGGTCGTTGATGCTTGATGGAATGGAGTGGCCGCTTTCATCAGCATTAAACACTTGATGAGGAACGTAGGCTTCTTCTTTCACCATCTTGACGAATGATCCCTTGTAGGCGCTTTCTCTGCCATCATTTTACCTAGTTCCTCATCAATTGTGTTCTGTTTAGCTGGGTTGATAGCTTTTTGCATCAAGTGTACAGGTGGCTTGTGCAGGTTATTTGTGGAGCCTGATTGATGCAGTCTACACTCTGCCTTTGAACTATCCAAGTTGAAACTCTCATTGTCGTCTGCCTGTCTCTTTAATGTTTAAATCACCTCCCCTCACTGCTGTGTTCTTGACCAATCACGTGGCTTTAACCGAAGACTGGGGGCGGGGAATAGAGGACAAAAACAGTCGGCTGCCATTTTGTTGTTAGAAGAACGGGCTCATCGCTCATTGCCGCAGCTCCGTGTGTATCCCGAAAAATAGTTTGTATGCCAAGGTAAATTGTTCATAAATTTAACGTTCGTAAACCGAAAAGTTCGTCAGCCAAGGGGTTCGTAAACCGAGGTATCACTGTATTTTCTTGTTTGTGCCATATTGTCAAATGGCCTCAAACATTGACAAGCACCTGACAATAACAGAGTGACCTTCACACCGCCCTCACTGATGTTCCACCACTGATCTTTCGTGAACTCAAGGTCTTACGATCAAAAATAGAGCAATAGCTGGTGTGGCACATTCCATTGTGCTGATGGACAAGCCGAGGATTTCTGTCTCCACTGAACTGTACATTCCAGGGAAAAATCCCACCGTGACAAGGTGTTGCAGCAACTGAATTATTTATGACAATTATGCAAAACAATCAAGGTCAGTTCTGGATTTGTGACAGTGAAATCAGGTGAGGATGGTGACATAATCCCCCTCAGGATCCATTTGAAAGTAAACGGGAAACAAATTAGGTGAAGCAAATTAATGTGCGCGAGGAAGTTCGTTACTCATGGCAGTTGAGACAAAGACCGATTTGGCTGGGAGCTAAAGAAAAAAGGGTGATTGGTGTGGAATCTCTACTGGGAAATTAAAAAGAAAACAGAACGTTTATTATCTGGGACATGAATATTTGATGTTAGCCCTAAAATATTCCGAATATGATCAATTCTATCTGTCCAAAAAAAAAGAAAAACAAGAATATGGTGTGTGTGTTTAGGGTGAGTATATACTATTTATGCACCAACCAGTTAACGTCTGTCTGTTTATTTCTTTCTAGATTGATCGATCGATATAGATTGATATAGATCCAGATAGATAAATATAGGTCTAGATAAATGCAGATAGATAGATATAGGTCTAGATAGATCCAGATAGATGGATACCGGTCTAGATGAATCGATAGGTGGATATCGGTCTAGATGGATCGATAGATAGATAGATAGATAGATAGATAGATAGATAGATAGATAGATAGATAGATAGATAGATAGATAGATAGATAGATAGATAGATAGATAGATAGATAGATAGATAGATAGATAGATAGATAGATAGATAGATAGATAGATAGATAGATAGATAGATAGATAGATAGATATAGGTCTAGATAGATCGATAGACTAGGTGTAAATGGATCGATCGATCTAGGTCTAGATGGATGGATCGATCTAATAGGTCTCGATGGATCGATCGATCTAATAGGTCTAGATGCTTCGATAGATAGATAGATAGATAGATATAGGTCTAGATGGATCGATAGATATAGGTCTAGAAGGATCGATAGATAGATATAGGTCTAGATGGTTTGATAGATAGATAGATAGATTTAGGTCCAGATAGATCTAAAGACTTGTGATTTTATTTATGATAGTACCTATGCTTGTCTGTGACTGTAAAGTGGCCCTGAGAGCTTTGAAAGGCGCTTAAAATGAAATGCATTATTATTATTATTATTATTATTATTATTATTGTTATTCCCATGAACAAGCGCACATTGAACCAATGTCGACATTTCCCCCTAAATGAGGACTTAGTTGGTGTTTGATTGAAAGTGAAAAACGCGGTTGTCCAAAGCCCTCCTCCCTCCCGCTCACCTCAACCCCCTTTGAGACAGCACAGTCATGCAATCGTTGCCCGTTACTAAAGTGGCCGTCAAACTGCTCCGTCTTGAATGCAAAATGTATCCGTCCATCTATCTAGCAGGCTTCATCCCAAAGTTCAATCACAGCATATCGATCCACAGTCCACGTCACTCACGAGTCTCACACTATCATGTACTGCAGATACGACGAAGGACTCGTCCATGGCTGTGCATGTTTTTGCTGGCATTTCATTATTTGTTAGTGCACCCCTCACCTCCTGCCCTTGTTCCAGGTCTCCATGGTGATAAAGGCTCTCATCTCACGTTAATGCAAGTGAGGGATTCTTTACAGCCATCCTTCACAATCATATCATTTAGCACTACTACCAAGCAACCGCAAACTGCTATCCTGCCAGGAATGCTAAGTTTGCTGTCAAGCTCTACTCTGTCCATCTTTGCTTTTCATCCTTTTTCTCGTGAAATACCTCTCGTTGAATGTACTTGAATGTGTGTGACGTTAAGGGATTGGGCGTGAAGATTTTTAAAATGAAGGCTTTCACTGACTCAATTACCAATCCTCACGGCAACAGCAACTGAAGACAGTGACTATCAAAACTAAAGGCGGATTTAGATCAGCATCTTATCAAAGATGATTGTACGTACGCTTGTGGAAGAGCATGCGGTTGGATCTTGATCTATCTACAGTAGCTACCGTATCTATCCATCAATCTACCGTATCTATCCATCCATCCACTACCGTACCGTTTCTCTGCCATAATTTTACCTTGTTCCTCATCAAGTGTGTTCTGTTTAGCTGGGTTGATAACTTTTTGCATTAAGTGTACAGATGGCTTGTCCGGGTTATTTGTGGAGCCTGATTTATGGGAATTTTAACCTTGCAGTCTAGAGCTTTGAATGGCACTTAAAATGAAATGTCTTATTATTATTAAAAAACGGAAATGTTGCCCATTGTGGAATAGAAAAAAAAACATTGCCAGAGGCCAATGCCAACGCCTTATCTGTACCAGATAACAATAAAACTCAGAACAAATTTGGGAATGGCCCTCTCCGTCATATTCCAATTCCCGAATAAATTCGTAAATGGCAGTGAATGAGTTAAGCTCGGCCCCAAAGAGTGGGCTCTCTCTTCACACACGCAATAATTACAGACATGGAACTG
This sequence comes from Hippocampus bargibanti, assembly GCF_051943395.1. Taxonomy (NCBI): domain Eukaryota; kingdom Metazoa; phylum Chordata; class Actinopteri; order Syngnathiformes; family Syngnathidae; genus Hippocampus; species Hippocampus bargibanti. Next base: position 899,289 of record NC_142734.1, on the reverse strand, counting down.
CACAGAGTCAATGGTCTGACAACTCAGACAGTGTAAAACGTTTGGCAGAAAAATTCAAATACAGGAGAGGGGTCTTAAGACTGCTGTCGGCCCACAGACAGACATGCAGATAATTAGGGAGGTAGATCGATAATTGAGGTGCCCAAAGAAAATATTGAGTACAACGAGGTGCATCTTATGATTGTGATGTAGGTCCAATTTGAGCATCATTCCGCTTGAATACATTTTCTACTTTAAAGTACAACCGACACCATTTTTTTTGTTTCCTAACTGACATCAGAAAAAGGTTTTATAGCATCTAAAATACCCAAAACACGCAGGCTGATATTTTTTGTCAAATGCAAAACACCAATCAAAATGACTTAAAGTGTCCCAAAACTGCCACCAAATGAGCTCGGAAATGGGCAGATTCAGAAAGTCCCGCCCCCTTGTTCGTGACGTCACTATTGGTCACACACTGCCTTGCTCCAGAATCAAAACAATGGCTTCAGAGAGTTCAGATTCGGAAAAAGATGCTTTCTTGTTACTCATTTAGTTATGACAGTTCTGAAGAGGAAAGCATAAATGTTTGCAATCGATTAATGAAGTCCTTCCGTATCAATTCGAGCCGTCTGGACTCCAATGTAGCGCCCAGAAAATGCACAAGATGGCGCACAAGCTCCATTGGAAATGGGCTGATTTGTCCGCTTAGAATTTGTGTCAACTTACAGCTTCTTTATGCATGTAACCGCAATTGGCTGCGACACACAACGATTCATCATTGCGTTATTTATGTTGTTTTCCTTCTAATTTCTCAATGGCTTACAAAATTAGAAAGTACAAAATTATGTTTTATGGGGACCTGGGAACGGATTATTCTCATTTTAATGGTTTCCTATGGGAAATTAATGTTTGGGATACACACTTTTCGCCTTAGCCAAGCCAAGGTATCACTGTATATCTATATAAATCCTCAACTAAACTTAAGAATCTTCTTCGGGAAGCTACAAGCCTGATATTTCTGTTTATCAAAGCTTTTAATGGCTTCGCTAAGTTGTCGGTTTAATTGCCGAACAAACCCGCAGGGTTCCAGTTGGAATAATGGCGGGTTGGGAAGCCATTATTCTTTTGCGGGCAAACTAAAGCATTCCCGAGAAACGTGTCATCGGTATACTTGTGTGCATCTTTATTTCATTTGAGGCCAATTTATTTTGAAAATATTTGTCGTGCTAGTAAATCAAATGAATACTCTCAACAGAGATTTTAGGCATTGCAACATATAGTGGTCTTATAAAAAGACAAATTCATTCAATAAAAGAGAGTGTGACGTTTTTGTGTGTGTCTCACTCTCTCAAAGTTTCCTCACATGACAGTATTTTACCCAGAAAATGTTCAAATTGAGACATGTTTTCCATGTAACTGCCCTAATCTGTTCCCATCCCCCCCCCAAAGTTTGGACAGAAGTGTTATATATCTATCTAATTGGCTACATAGCTAGCTATCTGTTGGCTATCTATTGGCTATCTACGAGCTGGCTAGCTAGCTTTCTTTTTGTGTATTTAATAGTGACATTCTGTGTATGAGCGAAGTAGCTATCTATCTAGCTCACTGTTAGCTATATAACTACCTCGATAGCCAGCTATCTAGATAGCTATCTGTGTGGCAATGAGAGAGAGAGCAACACAAAATCAGAACAAAAAAGTGCTTGAACTCACCATATCAATGGACGACACAGGGCCGATGCTGTTGACATATATGCCCACATCGATGACTGTTGGCTTCACTGAAAGAGTCCAAAGTATTAAAAAGTGAGTAAAAACTGCATTCAATATTGTCATAATCATAATTCACTAGACCCCAAAGTAACTCAAATAGATACACAAGCTAGCTAGCTGATAGCTAGCATATAATTAATAATAATAATAATACATTTCATTTCTAAGCGCCTTTCAAAACTCTCAAAATCACTTTAGGATAAGTTTTTTTTTTCAGTGGGTGAGCAGCGGTAGCCACACGCGCCAGCGTTCACTCAACACCGAAGTAAGTCAAATAGATAGCAAGCTAGCTAGCTAATAGCTAGCGAATAGCTAGCGATTTATCGTGACAAGCAAAGTTGGACCCCATGAGCTGCATTTGGTCAATTGTGTTTGGAAATGAACAAAGTAGAGCACAAAGCCCCTAACCACAGGGCTGCAATGCGTCATTACACATTTAATTAAGTCAAGTGTTTGTAAATAATGGGGTAAATGTACCATTAACGGAAGAAATTAAGTGCATTCAACAAATACTGCTTATTTTGTGAAAGCTTTCAGTATTGCCGAGATATTAAAGGACGACCGACACAATTTTTTGTTTCCTGACATCAGAAAAATGTTTTATAGCATCTAAAATACTCAAAACACGCGGGCTGATATTTTTAGTCCAATCAAAAAAACAATAAAAAGGACTTAAAGTGTCCAAAAACAACTTCAAAATGAAACCGGAAATGGCCAGTTTCAGAAGATCCCGCCCCCTAGTTCGTGATGTCACACCAAGACGTCTTGCCTTGCTCCAGAATCAAAACAATGGCTTCAGATTGGGAGAAGATGCTTTCTTGTGACTCATCCATGTATGAATATGATTCAAATAGTTCTGAAGAGGAAAGCATCAATGTTTGCAACCGATTAAAGAAGTCCTTCCGTATCAATTCGAGCCATCAATGTAGCGTCCCAGAAAATGCGCAAGATGGCGCCCAAGCTCCGTTAGAAATGGGATGATTTATCTGTTGGGAATTTGTGTTAACTAGTACCAAATAGTAGTGTTGGTGCAACACACAACGATTCTCCATCGCGTTATTTATGTATTTTCCTTCTAATTTCGCCATCAACACGGATCAACACGAAGTTTTGGGCGTTCCCTCCGTGACATCACATAGGGCATTGTCACCAACTCAAAAACAAGACTTCCTGAATATTCAGCGCGAGTCTTAAAAGGTAAAATAGAGCTATATGCGGTGGAATCGTTGTAAAATACGCTCAGTAGAAGTGATTTGAAGTGATTCTGCAAATTATGGACACAACTTGTCCGGGGGCGTCAGGTTGTCCTTTGAACCTATCTGTCCATTTTCAGATCCGATTGTCCTCACAAGGGCCGCAGGGCGTGCTGAAGCCAATATGTGAGTACACCCTGAACTGCTTTCCAGCCAATCGTAGTGTAAAGGTCGACAACGTGCGCTCATACTCACACTTACGAGGAATTTCGAGTAGTTTATTAAAATGCCATAACCCACGCAGGGGAGACCTGGAAACTCCACACAAGGACCTCCACACTGTGAGGATGACGTGCTAGCCAGTCGACCACTGGGGCACCGTGACCTTTAAATAGAGGTCAAATGTGTCATCCACATGCCCGCCTGTCACCACCAAGCGGGCGTGTTGATGACACATTTGCAAAGACTTCATATGTGACCGCTCAATTCGCCTTCGGACTGACCGCAACCTTAGCGACAGAAACGTCTGTTTTGCTAAGATAACATTGTTGAATGAATCAGCATTTGGCATACATTAAAATAATTTGGGAAAAGAGGTGCCTATACATAAAAAAGGGGGAGTTTCTATTTGAAACTTGAAAGGACAACAGACACACTCCAGACAGGTTGCGTCCATAATTTCTAAAATCACTTCAAATGACTTCTACGGAGCGCATTTTACAAAGATTCCACCGCATATAACTATATTTTACGAGTCCTGAGGTGACATCACGGAGGGAACGCCCCTGACCGAGAAAGCGACACACAATGCCTTTTGGGTACTTTTTTGGGTCTGAAAACATCGTGTTGATGGCGAAATTAGAAGGAAAACACATAAATAACGTGATGGTGAATCGTTGTGTGTTGCACCAAGACTACTATTTGATACTAGTTGACACAAATTTCCAGCAGACAAATCAGCCCATTTCCAACGGAGCTTGGGCGCCATCTTGTGCATTTTCTGGGAGTTACAGTCTCCAGACGCCTCAAAATAATATGGAAGGACTTCTTTAATCGATTGCAAACATTTATGCTTTCCTCTTCAGAACTATTTGAATCATAGTCATAACTGGATGAGTAACAAGAAAGCATCGTCTCTGAATCTGAAGCCATTGTTTTGATTCTCGAGCAAGGCAAGACGTCCTGGCGTGATGTCGCGAACAAGGGGGCGGGACCTTCTGAAACTCGCCATTTCCGAGTATCAGCCTGCGTTTTTTTGGGGTATTTTAGATGCTATAAAACGTTTTTCTGATGTCAGTTAGGAAACAAAAAAATGGTGTCGGGTGTCCTTTAAAGAAAACAAACACTCTCCATGTATTCTCATAAATTTGCTATCTAATAGCTAACTACGTAGCTATCTAATATCTATCTATTAGCTGGCTAGCTAGCTTTCTATCTATTTTGATCGGATATATCGATAGTCCGGTTCTATCGATATTTATTCCGACTCCTGAGAATATCGATATAACGAGACTTTACTGTCAGACTCGAGACAGGGTCTTAAACCGATCTTTTTGGGCAGCTTCTTTGTTCGTCTCCTCCGTGTGAGTGAAAGAGAAGAAAGCAACAAAGCTAGCTGTTGTAACAGATCCTCAGAGGCCAGGTGAATTCATCTCCCTCCTCTTCACGTTTCTCATCTTCCTTCTACTCTTACTTTGGGAGAAGAAAGATAGCAAGGTTCCCTTCTGTATTACAAAATTACCCCATGTGCCTCCATTAAGAACGAAAGGGCAATGGTGCCAGCGCAGCCCATGAAAAATGCATTGCATATTGCCTACATGGATCCCAGCTGACGGCGGAGCTCCACTGGGGGAGAGATTCAGGTATCGGTGATAATGACGCTGCCTTCAATTTTTGTCCAACATCTTGCGCGAGCCTGTGAAATACAGGTTACATCCGACTTACGACCGTGTTCCGTTCCGATAAAACAGTCATAAATCGAAATCCATTCAAAATGGCCGACACCGGGTTTATATGACCACTGCGCGAGCCTTTGAAATACAGGTAACATCCAATTTACAAACGTGTTCCGTTCCGATAAAACTGTCATAAATCGAAATCCATTCAAAATGGCCGACACAAGGTTTATACGACAGGATAGTATACGATGTTAATCTGTTGTTTTTAAGCAACCTTTTCTTTTGAATACTATTATATAGCCAACTGTTTACAGTTCGAAGGAAAAAAGTAGTGTACAGTACTACATAATAGAGGGAACACACGATAGCCGGCTACTCATGCGTTTTAAATTTTTAAACAATTCATGGTTAGGGTTCCTGTTAATTCATAAATTATGACAGTCGAGCGAGCTATCTAGCTATCTATTTGCTATCAGTTATCTATTCGCTAGCTATTAGCGGTCTCGCTGTTAATATATATATATATATATATATATATATATATATATATATATATATATATATATATATATATATATATATATATATATATATATATATATATATATATATATATAGGGCGGCCCGGTAGTCGAGTGGTTAGCACACCGGCTTCACAGTGCAGAGGTCGCCGGTTCGCGTCCCGGTCCGGCCTCCCTGTGTGGAGTTTGCATGTTCTCCCCGGACCCGCGTGGGTTTTCTCCGGGTCCTCCGGTTTCCTCCCACACTCCAAAAACATGAATGGCAGGCAGATTGACCACTCCAAATTGTCCCTAGGAGTGAGTGTGAGAGTGACTGTTGTATGTCTTTGTGTGCCCTGCGATTGGCTGGCAACCAATTCAGGGTGTCCCCCGCCTCGTGCCCGGAGACAGCTGAGATAGGCTCCAGCAACCCCCGCGACCCTAATGAGGAATAAGCGGTACGGAAAATGAGATGAGAGATGAGATATATATATATATATATGCAATTTATTACTCACTTACTGAATCTCTCCCCCAGTGGAGCTCCGCCGTCAGCTGGGATCCATGTAGGCAATATGCAATGCATTTTTTTTAATTATTTATATACTCACACAAAAAAAGGGATAATGAGAAGAGGGCAGCAAAAGATGCCTGGCCGCTTATCGTTCGAAGCAGAAAAACGCGCTCACGGAGCTAAATACCAGCGGCTGTCTACGAAGACGATGTTTCATCCATTTATCGCGATTTCAATTTCAAAAGCCACTGACTCTTCCGAAGAAGGCAGCCATGTTTTTCTTTCATTTTCTTTGAGATAAAACGGTGTACCTTTGTCGTCCCTAGGGAGAAAAAAATGGCACAGCGTGCCGAATGCTAGTCTGAAGAAAAGCGCTAAGTGAACGACCACTGTTCTGGTAAAAGTAGAGACACTGACGGGGGCAGCGCGAGGGGCCAAACAGAAATCAATTAAGTGGTTTTCGAGTCACTAAAGGCTTTCGACCAAAGTGACGGCCTTCATTCAACGCTGACACATAATGCACTCCGGTTGAAGAGCGGTCTTGATGTCAAGGTGCTGTATTATTATTATTATTATTATTATTATTACCCAGTGGTCATTTCTTTCTGCTCAGACAGGCAGACGACAGAGAGAGAGAGTGACTAAATGGATAGAAAACAGTGACATTTGGACTCGTTTCAACTTTGATAGTTCAAAAGCAGTGTAGACTGCAAGGTTAAAATATCCCATCAGTCAGGCTCCACAAATAACCCGCACAAGCCATCTGTACACTTGATGCAAAAAGCTTTCAACCCAGCTAAAAAGAACAGAATTGATGAGGAACTAGGTAAAATTATGGCAGAGGAAGCACCTACAAGGGATCATTCCTCAAGATGGTGAAAGAAGAAGGCTACGTTCCTCATCCAGTGTTTCATGCTGATGAAAGCGGCCACTCCATTCCATCAAGCCATCAACGACCAGCACAAAGGTGAATAAAACAACTTTATCATATAGTACAGTTTATTTATTTCATTATAATGCCATAACATATTTATTATACATAAAATAAGGTATATTTGGTGTAGTTTTAAGGCTTAGAAAATTATGTTTTATGGGGAACGGATTATTCTCATTTTAATGGTTTCCTATGGGAAATTATTTTTTGGGATACACACCTTTTGCCTTACACACTCTGTCTGGCAACCAATTAAGTTCGTAAGCCAAAGTATCATTGTAGTCCCTCCCAATGGTGTCTTCCCACTTCACATTTAAATAAAATCTAAATGACTCGCTGTTGGCAGACAAGCAGGGCGAGTTTATTTATTTATTTACCTTCTTGCCAATGTGAAATGACGTTAGCCAGAGGGGCTTGTTCACAAATAAACAATGCAGTTGTGCAGTCACAGATATGATGGCGCACGATCATTGGGGGGGGCTTGGTTTGTCGGGAACGGTGGCTTATGTTGTTTACCAACCACTCTACGTCGTAGCTCATTTGAACTCCATGAACCATGAATGGGATTTTAATTGAGAAAGGGATTGAGGTGCGACGTATATATTGGCCCCACTGGGATAATTTAATAGGAAATGTTTACAGGACACACAAAAACAAGACTAGGCTGATAAGATGAGAAGACATAGCACATGTTTTTTAACTGTATTTTACGGTGTATAAGGTGCACCCAAAAGCCTTGATTTTCTTCAAAAGGCAGCCCTGTGCCTTATATGTGAAGCCTATATTTGCTAAACAGACGCTCACCCAACTTATGAACTAGATACGTTCAGAGCGGTTGTTCGTAAGGTGAATTTGTTCGTAAATTGCTTCGCGTGTGTGGCTAAGGGTGTTTCTGTGTTGTCTAAGCAACGGTCTCAGGCAATAGAAGAGGTTGAAAAAGTCTGTTGATTTCGATTAACAAAAAGCAGCTAGCAGGGGACAGTGTGAGTGAGGGTATTATCAACGAGAAAGCACGGCAACTTCACTCGGATATCAACGACCATCACAAAGGTAAATAAAACGACTTTATTATACAGTACAGTTTATTTCCTTAATTACAATACAAAATGACATTTATTATACATAAAATAAGGTATATTTTGGGTAGTTTTAAGGCTTATTTTGTAGATATTTATGTATTATGCGTACCTGGGAACGGATTATTCTCATTTTAATGGTTTCCTATGGGAAATTAATTTTTGGGATACACACTTTTCGTCTGACACACTGTCTGGGAACCAATAAAGTTCGTATCTTACTATTCCATACTAAATTGCAAATCAAAAATGGACAGAAGGTTGCAAGGATATGCATGAAAGACAATGTATAATCACTCATCGATGCAATGATGGTAACCACAAAGTCACTTGCAATACAATATTGTATCAGTGGCAACAATTATGTCATGATACAGCAATTAAAATAAAGTTGCAAATATCGACTGGTCTAGATTCATATAAACCCTCATTTGTTGCATATTTTGAGAATTTAATGAGGAAACGTTCAAACTGGATGAAGATGTATTCTGAGGCAGAAACCAAGCTAACAAGCTATCAGCTAAGTCCTAGTCGATGTGTTTTTACGACTCTTCCGGCCCGGTTTAACGAATCCAAATCTAAATCTCCTCTTCAATGTACAAAATGTCCCAAAACATCAACGTCGGAGATACCGAGTGGTGAACTGCGCCCTCAGCTGAGCGAGCCAAACTTGATTTATCTGCCGGATCCCACACAGCTGAGCAAAGGGACGAAAAAGAGCGCCTTTATCGGAGCAATAGAAGCCCATCATGATGGATTGACACATGCGATCCATCAATTGAAGAGGATCTTCCTGAGGGATTTCGTGCCAAAGTGCACAAGATGGCGCACAAGCTCCGTTGGAAATGGGCGGATTTGACCGCTGGGAATTTGTGTCAACTTACACCTTCTTTATGCGTCTTACCGCAATTGGCTGCGACACATAACGATTCACCGTCGCGTTATTTATGTCGTTGCCATCAACACCGTGTTTTCAGATGAAAAAAAAAGTACCCCAAATGCATTGTGTGTCGCTTTGTCGGTCAGGGGCGTTCCCTCCGTGACGTCACATCAGGCATCGTCATCAACTGAAGCAAGGCAATGTGTGACCCTTAGTGACGTCATGAACAAGAGGGCGGGACTTTCAGAATCTCCCCAGTTTCGAGCTAATTTGTGGCACTTTTTGACACTTGAAGTCATTTTTGATTGGTGTTTTGCATTTGACTAAAAATATCATACTGCGTGTTTTGGGCATTTTAGATGCTATAAAACCTTTTTCTGATGTCAGTTAGGAAACCAAAAAATGGTGTCGGTTGTCCTTTAATTAACAGTGTTTCCGCTCCACATTAAACAAGAACGATTGCAAAGTCAGAGCAAATATCATACACACGACAACCTGGAATCTTTTTTTTTTCTAATGTCTTCATAACTTACCTCCGATATCCGGCCGAAGTGTCCTGTCATATTCCTTCAGTAGATGATTCAAAATCAACGTGGCGTCCTCCTGGTGCGATCTGAGCTTCAGCAGTTGATTGTCTGTGGCATCGTGGAGTTCTTCTTCTTCTTCTTCGTCGTCACCGAGTGGCAACAAATTTGGACTGAAACGCAACGTGAACATCGTTAGAACGTCAACCGAATCGATTCCCTTCCCGGCATCTTGAAAAGGACACCGTCGTCGTTTGTGCGACGCTTCTGTCGTTGTTTTCGCTTAATGAGGGTCGACGTACGAGACGCGTTGGCGTGCATTCATTCAATTTGCATGAATCAACTTTTTTTTTCCACGCAGGAGCGTCACGCTTGGCGTTCAAAACAAAAACGCGATAATTAAAAAAAATCAAACTCACCGAGCAGCGTGGAGCAATACAAGTAAGCAAAAGATGACCCCGAACTTGATGGTCATTTTCAGCACACGAGAACACATCCGGTTTGGTTTTGTTTGTCCCTCTCGCTGAACGGCGATCTCCTGCCGGTGAAAGAAAAAAAAGTAGTCGCTCCGATGGGTGTGCGGCCATCAATTGGAGCGCACAACTTCCTAATCCGCCCACGAAAACCCCCAACGCGACCCCCCAAGACCACCTCAGCCCTCCCCGCTTGTCGCGAGCGCCTGTCCACGAATGATGTGTCGTTCGCGAACGAGCCGAATCTCTGAAGTGAACGAAGAGGGTCGGCTCTTAACCAGGAGCCGGAAATGGGAACCGATTGTTTTTTTCACTTCTATTGCCCGCCCCACAGTCTTTGGTGAAAGCCGCACGTGATTGGTCAAGATCCGTGGTAGAGACGAGATTTAGCATTTTACATTTTAAAAATGTGCAATTAAACTGTAAATAATAATAATAATAATAATAATAATAATAATTTACATTTTAAGCGCTTTTCAAAGCTCTCAAGGACACTTTACAGTCAGACATGCATAAGTACTATAATAAATATAATCACAAATACAAGGCAATACATAAAAAATAAAATAAAATAAAATAAAATGATAAAGCTCATGTATCCTTGCAGCACAAGTGTTGCTCAGCCCAGAGTGAGTTAGCATCTTCTTGCACTTTAGCATTTAGCCTCCCACAAACATCCAACAACAATTTCATTTTTCCAAAAATCTTCCATCACACACAAAGTAGTTCCTTTTTTATTTTAAACATTTTTTCAGTAGTGTCGTCAGTGAATTTTTTGTGCAATTATCATTTGAGAATTTTGTTTTGTTTGCTTTTAGCGTAGCTCTCAGTGCTGACATTCATGTATATTATTATTATTATTATTTGTTGTCATTATTTGAAGAGCCATTTGGGAGCCAAAAGAGCCAGATGTTTTTATGTGAGCCGATCCAAAAGAACCGGCTCTCTGAAAGGAGATGAACCACATCTGTCTCGTGGTCCTCCCCTGTGAAGAAAGTGAGCGCGTGCACGTAGGGGGATGGATGGATGGATGGATGGGGGGGGGGGGGGGGGGCTCTCCTCCCCAGACAATCGATCAACAGTCAGTCAAGCGGGTATGTGTCGGGGGTGGGGGGCGTTGGCTTCAGTTGTACTTGCTCCAGATGCGCCCCTTTTACCCTTTTTTGTCTGTAAGGAGACGAGCATGTCGCGTGACTCACACGTACGCGCGCACGCACACGCCTAACTTGGATTTCAATTGTTGTCTATCACAACGTGGAAAGAAAATAGCAGGCGCGTTGTAAGTGGTCCACTTTACGTCTACATTTGTGTTGTTTTGTTTTGAGTTGCCTAAAAAATGGCTAATTAGTTAAAGTTTTAAAACGGCCATTATGTTCCAAGCGTATGAATATTGTTTTGAATGTACAATACAAACATTTCTCTGGACGATGAGTGGTGATTTTTGTCTTTTGAAGGTATTTAAGTGCCATTTCCTTCCACAAGGCCATCGTCTCTTAACGTGTACGACAATGTCCACAAGCTTGCATGCGGTGGACAGTAGAGCAGGCGGTTTTAGAGGCTTTGCTTCCATCTAGAGGACAAAAAAAAATAGCCCTCGTATTTCAAATGGAATACAGAAGCCACCTTTCGACAGCCGACTCTGCTGGCCTAAAAATATGTAAATCTCGGACTGACGTTAATTATATTTTCCCCATGAATTATTCAATAATTTCGAATTGTCTTTCAGATTCCTTTCATACTGTTCGCCTGATGCTTCTAGACGTGTTTCCATATTTAAGCATTCAACCAATCAAATTTCTGCCATCGTTTGTTACCAGGGAGAGAACTGTTGCTTTAACCAATCCGATTTCGAGTTGGCTAACCCAAAAAGGGGGTAATAGCGCCTTCGTAGTGCTGGGCATCGTCAGAGTTTTTGAAAACAATGATTGGCTAGTCACTCGTCAGTCATAGTTGGCGAGTTTTCGAAAACTGCTCAACACTAGCTGCGAGTATACACGTCAAAGGACAACCGACACCTGCGGACAGGTTGCGTCCATAATTGGTAAAATCACTTCAAATGACTTCTACTAAGCGCATTTTACAAAGATTCCAAGGCATAGAGCGATATTTTATGTTTTAAGACTCGCGCTGAACATTCAGGAAGTCTTGTTTTCGAGTTGGGGACGATGCCTGACGTGACGTCACGGAGGGAACGCCCCTGACTGAATTGTGTGGTTGTCCTTTAAATATCCTTTCAAATCAAGAGGCTTGCTTCTCTGGCAAAAAAAAAAAAAACGGAGTCAGAAATTTGCAACAACAAGCATGTAATATGGTTTTACTTCTTCAGGAAGAACAGACGGATTTGCAGCAAAAATCGCAAGCAGCCAAAAATGAGGTCTTGTTTGAAATAAAACAATATACAGTGTGATGCAGCAAATCACTTCTTCATGTGAAATTTCAAATGAAACCCTGCAAATTATTTGCAGGTCTTGATGAGATTATATCAAGCGTTATGACAATGCATCAAGCAAAAACCATAGAAGGCAGGAGGACGCAGTGGGTGGGTTTATTGGAGTGGGGGGGGGGGGTTCAATTTTCATTTAAACGAGCGAACATTGCATTTGAGGCTTAAAACTACTCCGTGCCAAGAGGAGTTCCCGATTGTCGGCAGGAGTCGCCGATGATAGACTTAGCGCCCAAAGACCGACCAACCACAAGCCGTTGTGAAGCGAGCACACACATTAATACGCAAGGCTTTCTTTCTCCAGGCAAAATGGGATTTTTCAAGCACCCTAATCCCCGGTTACAATCTGCATCCTGCCGTCAGTAAGACTACGAGTGGCAGTGAAGGGGGGGAAGGGTGGCAACAGCCGGCCGGGGAAAGGGTTAGCCTTCCTGTCCCGACCGGGATCCTCATCGTCACCGCCCACTCCGCCAATCGGCGTGATCTTCCAGCAGTGCACACCTCAGCTCAGTTCTGAGCAATCGAAGCGATCGTCCGCAACACCGGGAGGATGGAAGGAGGCTAGGTGGGAGTACTACGTCGCCGGTTGGGCCCCGACTGAGCTGCATTGGTCCACGTCGCCGCCTGCCATGACTTGACGCGGCCATTCCCCAAACGTCTCGTCTTTGGACCACCGTCACCAGCGCCTTCTGACAGCCTGATGAATTCGGGCCGCCCGCTGGACACGAGGCCCGTTAACGTGATCTGGTGGAGGAGATCGGCCAACCGGCGACACCGACCCGGGACCCCCCAGAGTCACGTTTGATCCCAGCAGGACTGGGAACAGAGGAATGAAGAGGAACATGGTCCTTTGGTGGATCTTACCACTTTTTCACCACTGCTTTGTCTGTCACGTCCAAGGAGAACTTCCTTTAATATCCGGGAACAATGCCGCCATGTTGGTCAACTGGTGAGTAGAAGCGTCTTGGCTTTGATACATAACAAGTCAGTTGGCGCTTGGGACAAATGCGCTGACTTTTGGCCCCCCCAAAAAAGTTGCTTTACACCATTCATCTATTCTTAGAGGTAGGGGCGAGGGTTCTTTTAAGGATGTCTGAAGTCCAAGTAGTTTAATCCTCAGGAAAGGTGTACACTAATCTCCGCCTCCAGACGCCCAATGTGGACAAACAGCGCTAATAAAAGACCTTCACCCTCTTATTTTTAGCCAATGGTTTTCTTTGGGAATGACCGGGTTGGATAGGATCAGGAATGAATAGACAGGATCAGAAGGACAACTCCGAATCGAGGTTTTGGAGAGAACGTCTGAGAGGCCAGACTGAGATGGTTTGGACATGTCCGGATGACACAGAGTGACTATATCGGAAGAAGGATGCTGATGCTGAGCCTTGAACTGTCAAGCAGGAGACCGAAAGGAAGGCCGAATTGTAACAATATTGTGTGTGTGTGTGTGTGTGTGTGTGTGTGTGTGTGTGTGTGTGTACATGTAAAATAGAAGTGTAAATGCACTGCATCAGTGTGCTGGGTGCATTACCGGCACTTGACTCATTCACTGTCATTCACAAATTATTCGGTAATTGATAATATGAAGTAGAAGGTTGACTGGAGAGCTCGAGCTGGGCATCTTCCGCAAATTTTGAATAATGATTCAACTACATACGAGACAGACTTGTACTACAATTTCCTTTTACATAAGAGTATTAAGCAGATGCCTTTCAACCCCCCCCCCCCCCCCCACTCCATGTGTCACGGTTGGCTGTCCAATCCTGTTCTGCTCTGACATCCATACAGGTTGATATTCCTTAAGCAAACTGAACAAATATTCCGCTGATCTGACACACGCTAAAAACTAACTCAGACATCACCAGCTTGCCTCCGAATCGTCATACCCTGACTTTTTTTCTGAAGTCTAAGGTCATGATGTCCAATGTGGACGTTACTACACACCCATTGGACAAAGCAACCAATCCCTCACTGACCTGTGATGTCATCTTCTTATGCAAAAGCTTGATGGGGTTGGCTGGCTGGTGGGCGGGTGTTACTTGAGGATTAACCCGAGGTTTGTTTCTGGTTCCATGCACTGTGTGTGTGTGTGTGTGTGTGTGTGTGTGTGTGTGTGTGTGTGTGTGTGTGTGTGTACGCCCAAATAGCTTCACGCCAGGGATAAGTGTTGTTTTACAAGGCAGACCAGAGACCGCAGACAGCTGGTTGTGTGAGGGATAGGCTACTCTCACATACGTCTGTGTAAGCTCTCAGTCGTACAGGAGTGGTCCATCGATGAAAAGGTTTCTTCAACCGTCATCTGTACAAATTTGAAGGTGTCGGACGTTTCGTTTCTTATCAAGATGCTTTCTCAGCCAGCTAAAGTCTTACCGGTAGTTTCGGCCCTATATATATATCCCTACTGTCCAGACGTGGCGGTACCGGACTCTGCTATGATAGATCCCTGCTCTCAGGTTGGGGGGAGCAGAGGACTACTCCCTGCGGCTCCACTGATTGTTCCTATCGTCTTGACTAACGACTGGCCTGATTGCCGTACTTCCTCCGGTATCACCTCATCAGTATCACTAATCCTATGTTGCCTAAGCAGGCTGTTGTACGAACACTCCAAATTGAACCTCACACCACTCTTAGTGAAGGATTTAGCTGTTTTATGAAAATCGCTGGATTGAATAAACGACATGACTTTTGTTTTTCATTTGGTATCTGTTGGATGCACTCATTTTTGCCTTCAAGTGTTTATCGGTTGGAACTAAGTAGGAATTTTGTGTTACTCTCTTGTTACGCTTGTGTCTACTCTCTCATACTAGCCTCTCCACTCATTGACGCTGATCCCTCCATCATGGCTTCCACATTTACGAGCCGCCTCGCACGCTCATTTCTCCTTCTTTTAATCTAGAATTAGTTACATCACTTGATGGGGTGTTACGAATGTACAGCATGCCTTTCAGCAGGTTAGAGAATGAAAACAAAGTTTGTTGACTGAGAAATGTCTCTCCGTTGCCGACCTTTTGACCCCATTACCGGCTGCGTAGAGAGGATTTTGTTTGGTGGACATGCACACAAATAGCTTTCTGGTGGAGACATGACAACTGGATTAAATAAATGCACTTTCATCTTTACGTAAGCAGGTTTTGGAAATATAACTGTGGTGTTTCCACGAGTTTTAGCTGCTGCTGACGGGTTTTCTTCTGAACGGTCGACCAGGGGTTGTTTGCAAATCCAGTTGGACCTCGCTATGATAGGTCCGGCACCGCCACGTCTGGACAGTAGGGATATATATATATATAGGGCCGAAACTACCAGTAAGACTTTAGTTTGCTGAAGAAGCATCTTGGATAAGAAGCGAAACGTCCAACACCTTCAAATTTGTACAGATGAGGGCTGAAGAAACCTTTTCATCGATGGACCACTCCTGTACGACTGAGAGCTTACACAGACGAAATCCAGTTGGACAAGAAGCATTTGGTTGCAAATATTTTGTTTCCTAAAATGTAAATAAATGAATAAAACAGGAATGAAATAAGATCAGATAGACCCAATATTGTGTACATGGTTTGTGCTAAATGCTAATAAGTACATAAACTAGAAATCCATGATCATGACTAATGTATTCAATGGTGATGTGGCAGAATTTGAAATAATTAAAGGACAACCGACACCTCCGGACAAGTTGCGTCCATAATTTGTAAAATCACTTAAAATGACTTCTACCGAGCGCATTTTACAAAGATTCCACCACATATAGCTACATTTTACGTTTTAAGACTCGCTCAGAATATTCAGGAAGTCTTGTTTTTGAGTTGGTGACGATTCCTGACGTGACATCACGTCTGGAACGCCCCTGACAGAGAAAGCGTCACACAATGCATTTTGGGTACTTTGTTTGGTCTGCAAACTGCGTGTTGATGGCAAAATTAGAAGGAAAACACATAAATAACGCCATGGTGAATGGTTGTGTGTTGCACCAAGACTACTATTTGATACTAGTTGACACAAATTCCCAGCGGACAAATCAGCCCATTTCCAACGGAGCTTGGGCGCCATCTTGTGCATTTTCTGTGACGCTACATTGCTGTCATTGACAGCTCGAATTGATATGGGAGGACTTCTTGAATCGATGGCAAACATTTATGCTTTCCTCTTCAGAACTATTGGAATCCTATTCATAACCGGATGAGTAACAAGAAAGCATCTTCTCCCAATCTGAAGCCATTGTTTTGATTATTGAGCAAGGCAAGACGTCCTGGCGTGATGTCATGAACGAGGGGGTGGGCCTTCTGAAACCCACCACTCATTTTGAAGTAGTTTTGGGTCACTTGAAGTCATTTTTATTGGTGTTTTGCATTTGACTAAAAATATCAGCCATGCGTGTTTTGGGTATTTTAGATGCTATAAAACGTTTTTCTGATGTCAGTTAGGAAACCAAAAAATGGTGTCGGTTGTCCTTTAAGGCTTATTTAGTCGAAAATTGTTGTGTTTTACGGGGACCTGGGAACGGATTATTCTCATTTTAATTGTTTCCATTGGGAAATTAATTCTTGAGATACACACTTTTCGCCTTAAACACTCTGTCTGGGAAGCAATTAAATTCATAAGCCAAGGTATCACTATACATTACATAGCAATCTCAGTCAAAGATGAACAAAAACAAATAAATAAATAAATGAAGCACTTTTAAACATTGCTCAGAAAGAATGTTGGGAGGCTAAAATATGATTGAGCAGATTGTGACGGGAGTTCACACACCTCTCACCTGCAAGATGACTGCACTAAGATGATTAGCTACGAGTTTGCCGTCCGAATCCCAAGCGGCCCCTGACACTCTAATTGGATTGCAGTCAAATATGCTTCATAGAGAGACATTAGCAGTGGCTGGACGCTGTCTCACCGAAATCTGGAGATTAGCGCTTCATCTTTTTAGCTCAAGAAGCTCGGAAGGCGTGGCATTTAGCCAGCTCTGTTTTTTTTATTAACCCTCCAGGGGTCATCGCGGTGTTATCCACGCCCTTGTCAGTCGTATGTACAAGCGCACAGGCCAAATTATGAAAGGTGGCTTAAATTTGCTTAACATGCAGTCATCTTGTTCACTGACGTGCTAACGCTGCTTATGTATGATAAGGTATATTTTTTTGTAGTTTTAAAGGATTATTTAGTTGAAAATTATATTTTATGGAGAGCTGGGAACGGATTATTCTCATTTTAATAGTTTCCTATGGGAAATTATTTTTTGGGATACACACTTTTCGCTTTACACACTCTGTCTGGGAATCAATAAAGTGCGTAAGCCAAGATCGAACTTTACTAAGACACACCCGCACATTGACCGCAAACGAATCACCTTTGGTGTGTAGTTAGGTTCCCGGTTTGTTGACATCATGTTGCTAACTTGAGATAGCAAAGGAGCTATTTAGTTGGCTACCTACCTAGCGAGCTTTTCACTATCTATTAGCTATCTGACTGGCTCGCTATCTAGCTTAGCTAGCTATCTATGAGTTATCTATTAGCTATCTGGCTGGCTAGCTATCTATTAGTTATCTATTGGCTAGCTAGCTAACGTTCTACCTATTTGAGTTACTCAACTATCTAGCTAACTATCGATGAGTTATTTATTAGCTAGCTAGCTAACTTTCTATCTATTTGAGTTATTCCGGGTTGAGTGAACGCTGGCGTGTGTGGCTGCCGCTGCTCACCCACAGAAAAACATTAACCTGTAACTGTAAAGTGACTTTGACAGTTTTGAAAGGCGCTTAGAAATTAAATGGATTATTCTTCTTCTTCCACTAGATAGCTAACGAGATAGCTAGCGAGATAGATAGATAGATAGATAGATAGATAGATAGATAGATAGATAGATAGATAGATAGATAGATAGATAGATAGATAGATAACAACAACACTTTGCTAATTCCAACTTCTACAGGAATCAATATGGAAATGTATATTGTTTTTTTCCCCTTTGCATTTACCGTAAACAAAATTGTTGAGTGCGGGTCCAAAAACAACCACTGGATGACGCTGTTGTTTCATTCAAAGAAAGTCTTCTGACGCCTCAATGCTTCAGTTTCTCTCTTTTCAATAAGTACTCTTTCTCGCGATATTTTTTGAATCTAATCAATATTGATAAATTATTGGAATCAAAACCCACCTCATAGTCGGAAGCAAAGTGACATCATCAGTGAGCCACGGCAACTTTGTTTGGCGTGGTCGTCCCTGTCAACGGGCCAGGTTCTGCGGTATTCTGTACGCTTTGTGCATATTTTTAAACATGTACGGCATACAAAAAAGTTTGTACGTGAAACGCAAAAATCGTTAAATATAATTTTTAGATATGTTCTATAGCGTTTTCGTCAATAAATATTCGCAGTAATGCTAATTATAACACATATCGCTACTCGGAAAAAGCGTGTCGACCACCGAGAAAATAAGTCCGTGCGAAAAGTCTCGAGAAGAATTAAAAGTTCCGAGAAGAAAAGTTCCGGTCAGATGCAATTTAATTTCGAAATCAGTTAAATTAAACATTTTATCGTGTTTTTTTTTTATAATCATGATACATCATACGGATAATTTCTCCATTGGTCCCTTGAAGCGCTTGTGCTTCTAAGTCTGACGGGAGAACACATCAATGGTACATTCCTGGGAGGAAACAGCAAAGACAATAAGAAAAAAAAACTATGACCAACAACATTAAAGACGGCAAACCAGTAAAAGTAAATCCTCAATCTTGATATATATTCACATTACTTCTTTTACAGTTGGAAATTGAGTCGGTGGCTGCTGACAGTAGTTTCCACACCTGTTGGCGCTCAATATTACTTCACATATAAGGCGCAACTGCATATCAGGCGCAGGGTCATCTTCTCAAGAACATTCAAGGACAACCGACACCTGTGGACAAGTTGCGTCCATAATTTGTAAAAGCACTTCAAATGACTTCCACTGAGTGCATTTTACAAAGATTCCACTGCATATATCTATATTTTACCTTTTAAGACTCGCGCTGAATATTCAGGAAGTCTTGTTTTCCAGTTGATGACGATGCCTTAAGTGACGTCACGGAAGGAACGCCCCTGACCGACAAAGTGACACACAATGCATTTTGGCTACTTTGTTTGGTCTGAAAACATCGTGTTGATCCATGTTGATGCCGAAATTAGAAGGAAAGATGGTGAATCGTGTTTTGCACCAAAACTACTATTTGATACTAGTTGACACAAATTCCCGGCAGACAAATCAGCCCATTTCCAACGGAGCTTGGGCGCCATCTTGTGCATTTTCTGGGCACTACATTGGTGTCATTGACGGCTCCAATTGATATGGGAGGACTCCTTTAATCGATTGCAAACATTTATGCTTTCTTCTTCAGAACTATTTGAATCATATTCATAACTGGATGAGTAACAATAAAGCATCTTCTCCGAATCTGAAGCCATTGTTTTGACTCTGGAGCAAGGCAGTTTGTGAAGGAGTAGTATACTGGCGTGACGTCACGAACAAGGGGGCGGGACTTTCTGAAAATCTCCAGTTTCAAGCTGATTTGTGACAGTTTTGGGACACTTTAAGTCATTTTTATTGTTGTTTTGCATTTAACTAAAAATATCAGCCAGTGTGTTTTGGGTATTTTAGATGCTATAAAACGTTGTTCTGATGTCAATTAGGAAACAAAAAAATGGTGTTGGTTGTGCTTTAATTCATGTGTTTGAACTGTCCCCCCCCCCCTCCTCCCTTCCGCCAGGAATGCCGTTGACGGAAATAAGAAGTTGTTCGCCATCTATGACACAAGCAGGTAAGCAGGTTACTCATTGTATACCACACACCTACTACACTTTTCCCAACCACTGGAATTCTCCACTTCACACCATAAATAATAGATGGTATAAGCTAAAGCCATAGTGAACCAAACACAGGCAAGTAATAATAATAATAATCATCATCATCATCATCATCATTATCATTATCATCATAACCATACATACATCAATAAATAAGCAAGTGAATGAATGCACGAACAAATAAATAACTACATAAAAAATAAATTCTTGCATGATTAAATAAATTGTATTCAAATTCTAAACATTTGTCCACCTTCTACCCTTATCCCCCCACTCCCCCTTCTCCTCACTTCTGCGTGTTTCTGTTAACCTCCCCTCCCTCCTCTACCACGGATCTTGACCAATCACGTGCGGCTTTAACCGAAGACTGGAGAATAGAGGACAAAAAAAAAAAAATAATAATAATAATAATTGGCTCCTTATTGGGAGCCGGCTCTCTTCGTTCACTTCAGAGGTCTGGCTCATATGGCTCTCAAATGGCTCCTCAGTTTTTTTTTTGTTGCTTAAATTAATTAACTACCAAAAAACATGTAAAATTATGTGAAAAACGAATTTCTCTTGTAAAAAAAATACACAATATCAAATATGTTTATTTCTATGGCTTGATTTATATGTGCACAGAGAGCATCCACAAACTTTCATTTTCCATGTGATGATCAGCTATCACTAATTTGCTTTTCATATTAATAATGCTATCATAACAACTAGTAAAAATTATATACTGATTGCGGCTTTAACCGAAGACTGGGGCCGGGGAATAGAAACCAAACATATTTGGCTCGCATTTCCGGCTCCTTGTCGAGAGCCGGCTCTCTTCGTTCACTTCAGATCTCCGGCTCGTTCGCGAACGACACATCGCTCGTGCGTCGACTGCCTTCGCCGCCGCCAGCATCTTCAGCAGAAAGCGGCGGCATCAGCTTTCTCGTCCACCTTCCTCATCAATATGCGCTCAAGCTGAACGCTCCATGCTGCTCCACCGTCAAACCAGCAGAGAACCGGTCTTGGACGGGGAAACCATGACGACCCCCATTTCCGAATCGAGCTATTGACTCCAAACGCGCGCCCTTTTTTCCTCCAGTCGACTTTTTTTTCTCTCCTTCTTCTCATCAATGGATTTAACTGTGATTTGAAAGAATCTTGATCGAGGAGATTCTTGCATTTCGCCACCACCACCGACGTTTGCTATCGTGTGCGCTTGCAAACATGTTGACTTTGCGCAAAGCTCGCAAATTACGCCTCTTGTCCGTCCTGGTTGTCGGCTCCATAGTGTGTTGCGCCAAAAGGTGAGCTTTGTTAACATTTTAAGGCGAAATCAAGGTGACTGGTCCAGATTTGCGTCACGCACGAGTCACGGTGATGGTCTTTTTTTGTCGTTTCAGTGTCAACGAGCCTGGTAACATGTCATTCGTCAAGGAGACGGTGGATAAACTCCTCCAAGGCTACGACATTCGACTGAGGCCAGACTTTGGAGGTAAGCTTACCATTAATTGAGCCTGTTACGCTCAGGTGAATAAATGACTAATAACAGGCTATTTAACCTCTTCCAGGAGCCCCAGTAGCAGTCGGGATGAGCATAGACGTAGCCAGCATAGATATGGTGTCTGAAGTCAACATGGTGAGTGGAGGAATATCCTAAATGCTGCTCGCTAGCGTTGACGTGAAACAAAATGCTGCTCTGAAACACAAATGCATCGGTGCAAATGTAGTGGTGACGGGGGCTGCCGGTGTAAATCAAGGATTGCCTTTTAGCCTATTATAGTGTGCGACTCGTAGCAGATTGGATGGTTTTCTTGGCATTCAATGTTTGAACGCTCGCAATCCATCATTCTCCCGTTCAGTAGAGGCTAGCAGGAAACAAAATGGTTCAAACTTGAGATCTGTGAGCCAATTCAGGCGCAAATGCAATTGCTGGGTGTGGAGATTTCCAAACCTCATGCGTTTTATTGGAGGTTGGAGGGTTGAAACCAGTGGCGGGCCCTGGATTTCATTGCTAGGCCTTCAGTCGTGCTATGTCCGAATCAATATAGACTTGTTTTTACGACATGTCCACTAGAGCAGAGGTCCCCAACCCCCGGGCCGCGGACCGGTACCGGTCCGTGGGTCATTTGGTACCGGGCCGCACAGAAAGAATAAATAATTTACATCATTTCCGTTTTATTTATTATCCGAGTCCGAACTATGTTTTATTTTGAAAAATGAAAAATTACCAGATTACATCCGTCTATGACTTACTCTTGACGCATGTCAAAAGGGTTCTCTAGGTCACGTGATATAACCGTAAGCTAGCAAAATGAGTAAAAAAAACAATCCGCCGGTCCGTGAAAATGTTGTCTAACATTAAACCATTAAACAAACATTACAAACATTGAATAAAAAAAGGTTGGGGACCACTGCACTAGAGGGTACCATTAGCCAGGAAATAACTGACCGACCTTTCTTTCTCTAATGATGTCCGTCTATTCTTGAAAAATCTGTCTGGAAAATGGCTTTAACGGCAAATCTCCAACCAAAACCATTTCTTCTCCTCCTTCAGCCTTTGTTCGTTGACGAAACTGCTATTAAATAAATACAAGACAAGTGACGTCCGACTTACGACCGAGTTCCGTTCCGACCAAACAGTCGTAAGTCAAAATGGTCGTAAGTCCAAATCCTTTCAAAATGTTGAATAGAGACTCGGAGGTTAAATTGGATTGGATGTACCTTTATTCGTCTCGCAGTAAACGATTCACAAACTCCCCCCCCATCACACACTGTGCGAGAGTGAGATGCTGGCTGGCCGGCTGCCCAAAATTGTCGTACAAATTGCCGTCCTGCTAGCGCGTCGCGGTGCCCAGCGTAGAATTACAATTTTAAAAATGGAACTCATGGTCGTAAGTACAGCTGGTCGTAAGTCGAGCTGGTCGTAAGTCGGATGCTACCTGTATATTTGCTTATGCAGCTCGCTACCGATCGTGTGCTACCTGTGGCCAGTATGCTCTTGTCTCTAGCAACTTGTGATCCGAGCAGTTTTCGCAAACTACGATTGGCTCGTGACTAGCCAATCATAGTTTGCGAAAACTGACGTTGATCAGCACCTTCAAGAAGGCGTTGGTACCCCTTTTCTGGGTTGCCAATTACCGGTTGGGTTGCCAGCGGAAGCCTATAGCTCACGCTAGGGTCTGCTCGTTAACCTCAGGAGCGAGAGTTAACAATGTAACAGGAGCATTCTCCTGCTCAGCTGACAATTCCAACTGACTGCGCTAATGAGGTGCTGCTGGTCTGTCGAGACGTTTATTGTACCGACGTTTCTTCCTGAACATTTGTGGCTGCTTTGCATCAGGAATACGATTGGTCCATCTCGCATGGTCTGGAAAACCGTCTCTCCCCTTTGACCCCTTTGACAGAGTCATTGCGTGAATTGAAAGACTTAAAGGACAAGCGACACCTGCCGACAAGTTGCGTTCAGAATCACAGTAAAATCACTTCCAATGACTGTGCTGATGACCATTTTGTGTTTGGGAGCCTTTTACTGAGCGAGTTGCTTGTTCTGTAGCCACAGAGGCACATAAGTCTTCTTGTGCCGGTCCCAAGCCCGGATAAATACAGAGGGTTGTGTCAGGAAGGGCATCCGACGTAAAAGCTGGGCCAAAACAAATATGCGTATCATACCTCTGAAGATGGAGGTTACTGATTCGCTGCGGCGACGACCCCTTCAAGGGAAAAGCCCAAAGGAAAAGAAGAAGACTTCAAATGACTTCGACTGAGCGCATTTTACAAAGATTTCACCGCATATAGCTAGTTTACGTAATATTCATGATGTCGTGTTTTCGAGTTGATGACGATGCCCTAAGTGACGTCACGGAGGGAACACCCTTGACCGAGAAAGCCACACACAATCCATTTTGGGTACCTTTTTTTGGTCTGAAAACATCGTGTTGATGGCAAAATTAGAAGGAAAACGACATCAATAACGTGATGGTGAATCGTGGTGTTGCGCTAACACGCATAAACAAGGTGTAAGTTGACACAAATTCCCAGTGGACAAATCAGCCCATTTCCAACGGAACTTGGGCGCCATCATTTTCTGGGCGCTACGTCGGAGTCCAGACGGCTCGAATTGATACGGAAGGACTTCTTTCATCCATTGCAAACATTCATGCTTTCCTCTTCAGAACTATTTGAATCACATTCATAAGTGGATGAGTAACAAGAAAGCATCTTCTCTGAATCTGAAGCCATTGTTTTGATTCTGGAGCAAGGCACTTTGTGAAGGCGTATCCTGGCGTGACGTCACGAACAAGGGGGCGGGACTTTCTGAATACGCCCCGAGCTCATTTTGTGGCAATTTTGGGACACTTGAAGTCATTTTGATTGATGTTTTGCACTTGACTAAAAATATCAGCCTGCGTGTTTTGGCTATTTTAGATGCTGTCAAACGTTTTTCTGATGTCAGTTAGGACACAAAAAAATGGTGTCGCTTGTCCTGTAAGCAGGTTGATCTGCTTCAGGTCCAGCTTTAAAAAATAAGAGCAGCATTGAAAAATATAAGGTCCAAACACATCACATCACATCACCATTGCATCTTGGTTACGTGCTGGACTGCAAAGGGATGTTTGCGTGAGGGAGGTCTGATCAATACTAAATACTCGATGATTACTTCACGAGGTGTTTACCGGCTTCGACTTTTCAACCAACGGCAATTCCTCCATCCAGTGAGATTACATTTATGGGCCACTAATTACTTGTGATAGATAGTTTTTCCATAACGCATGAACGGATTAGATTCAGTCAGTCAGTATCCTCATTATGCCTCGCTGGGATCCAAAAACAAGATTACAGAGTTATCACTTCTGATGGATGAGAATCTATTGAGCTACCGATCGAGCAAACAAGACACGTGAATGTTTTTGCTTGCTTTAGGAGTATAATAACACCATTTGGCTTTATTAACAATTAACTCATTCACTGCCAGACCATGTGCAAAAAAACATGTTCACTCCAGTGCCATTTGTCATTTTCACTAAAATTGCAGGACCCACAGAATATTGAGTTTTAGGACTCCATCAACATTCAATGCAGCATCAGAAACCCTAGACTTTCTTCTTTCATCAGAAAAAAAAGTGTTAATTCCTAAATGATATGGGTCTGGAGTTATCTGAGCTTCAAATGAGGGCGGCTGTGCAAAACAATGCAATACATATTACGTTTATAGCGCTTAAACAACAGCTGAAGCTGGAACAAAGCGCTAACATGGAAAAAAGGGAAATGCTAATGTAAGGGTGAAAAAAAAAAAACATTGCCAGAGGTCTGACCGGCACTTTATCGGCACCCGCACAAGAAAAACCAAAACCTGAACAAATTCAAGAATGCCGCCCCACGTCGCGAATGGCAGTGAATGAGTTAAAATTAGAAAGTTACTTCTCAAAAGGAACTTATTGATTAGCATGAGAAGAAAAGTAGTTTGATGTTTGTGCTATGACACTCCACCCTGTTAATGACCACTTTTCATGTTTTGGCTGATTATTGAGAAACGCGTGTATCAAAGCTCCGTCATTGAAAATGATCTTTTTTAAAGCCTAAACGGCTGTAGTTAACCCGGCCGGCTCCACGCGTGCAGGGCCTTCAGTTCCTCGCTCACCGATGGCGGAAAGCGCGTCGCTAAGCGTGTGAGCCTCTCCGAGATGAACGAAAAGGATACGTTTTACTGCGACGTGCGGATGATATGTGACACTATTCAAATGAGTTCTGGCAGCGACTGCGGCTGCTGTCTTCACTTCACTAGCGCTCAAGCCGCTAATGACACTTTATGGTACGTTAGAAGGCTCGCCATGTCACTGGCTCGGCGTAGGCTAACGCTAGTCATTTGGAGCACATTTTCATTTGCTTCCTGTGATCAGTGCTAAGCTCATCAGGTTCCTGTAATCTATGTCGCCTGACTCTGATCATGTCCCCACATGACCCCCAGGGGCACCCTGAACACATTTCCAGGGTAATTAGTGATCCCTTTTCACATCTGCTGGATGAAGAGCTCGTGCCCCCCCCCCCTTTAAAGGGGCAATGGGGAAAAAAAAAAACATATGAGCTCACATGGTTAGCAAGTTAACTAATGTATGCCTACCAGTGTTGGTCCTAAGTGTGTCACCATCATTATCTTCCGGTACGTATGTAGGTCTCACAGATCTTTTTTCTCGACAGCGTGGCTTAAGATACCCCGCATGTCTTTTATCCAGCATCCTATTTCCAGACTGATAGGAAGTAATTGGCCTCGAGAGGCCAAGCGCCGTTGGAGAAAGTGCATGCCGTTGGATGCCATTTTAGAATGGCCGAAGGTGACGTGCGGTACTGAAGAAAGAAGTTCCAGCGGTGTTTTGTTTTATATATAGGGATGAAGAAGTGAAGAATGTATCATAACACCATCCCAATGTTCTGTTTTAACTCATTCACACACTTTCCCAAATGTATTCGGAAATTCAAAATATGACATGGAGCGACATTCCTGAAAAATTTTCACCAACAATGGATGCTGAATGACACAAATAAATAGCTAGATCGCTAGCCAGCTAGGTTGCTAGCTAGCTAGATAGATAGGTAGGTGATGGATAGATAGATAGATAGATAGATAGATAGATAGATAGATAGATAGATAGATAGATAGATAGATAGATAGATAGATAGATAGATAGATAGATAGATAGATAGATAGATAGATAGATAGATAGATAGATAGATAGATAGATAGATAACCTGTATTTTGTTTTTGACTTCTTTCTTTCCTTTCATAACTTTGCTGCTGTGAAATGTACATTTCTCCACTGCAAAACTAACAATGATAAATCCAATCCAATCCAATCCAATCGAACTATGAATAAATTATCCTTGATATCAAAGGGAAACGACCAAAACCAGCCTTTTTTTTCATTCCCGAGCCAGGGCTATTTTTACACTTCTATAGCGAACGTGAAAAATGATAGAAAAGCATTGAGGGATTTCCCTCGCACTGTGGTCGCGATTGTCACCTCAGGGACATCCCGAGCGAATTGGCGGAAATGACATTAATGTGTCGGAAATTGTTTTTTTGTGAACATGGGTTCATATAGAGTACATGCTGATCTCATATTAAATCAGCATTTTTCTTTCCTGGATAGGAAATGAGAGGTTAAAGGACAACTGACACCATTTCCTAACTGACATCAGCAAAACGTTTTATAGCATCAAAAACACGCAGGCTGATATTTTTAGTCAAATGTAAAACACCAATAAAAATGACGTAAAGTGTCCCAAAACTACTTCAAAATAACCTCAGAAAGTTTCAGTTTCAGAAGGTCCCGCCCCCTTGTTCGTGACGTCACTATTGGTCACGCACTTGATGAGGTACGTAGGTACTGCCATAATTGTACCGAGTTCCTCATCAATTGTGTTCTGTTTAGCTGGGTTGATAGCTTTTTGCATCAAGTGTACAGATGGCTTGTGCGGGTTATTTGTGGAGCCTGATTGATGAGATATTTTAACCTTGCAGTCTACACACTGCCTATCACCTATCAAATTTGAAACCAGTCCAAATGTCACTGTTTTCTATCGATTTTCTCACTCTCTCTCTGCCTGTCTCTTTAATGTTTACCCGACCCTCCCTCCCCACTGCTGCGTTCGAGACCAATCACATGGCTTTAACCGAAGACTGGGGGCGGGGAATAGAGGACAAAAACAAGCCGGCTGCCACTTTCTTGTTAGGAGAACGAGCTCGTTCGCGAACGACACATCACTCGTGGCAGCTCCGTGTGTATCCCGAAAAATAGTTTATATGCCAAGGTCAAATGTTCATAAATTTAACGTAAAATTAGCGACATTGTAACTTCGAATGTGTATTTTGATCTGATGGCATTAAGCAGCAGATGCAAATCAGATGACAGGGTGAATGAATCCCACTCCCTGG